>NW_022436953.1:23160686-23203429 GCF_009761245.1 Sapajus apella
ACACACATACCCACCTGTGTAAGCAACTGTGATACAGGTTTAGAAAAGTTAGGAAGAGGGATTGATAGGCGGCTGTGAATGCTATGGGTCTCAGGCTGGCTGAGAGGGGGAATGGATGTCCCTTAGGCCTTCAGGGCCTCTTTGGGGAGGTGATGCTTGAGCTGAGTGTTGAAGGATACATAGAAGTTAAGGAGTCTGAGAGATAGGCATATGTGAAGTCTGAAGGTGTGAGAAAATCTGCAGATTTGGCAGGAGTTAGTGGTTGGTGGCATGGGACACGGATGGAGCTTGTCCTTCTCTCCTGTCCCTTCACCTTTGTCTCCTCTCCTCTTTGTCCTCTGCCCCCCAGAGCGTGTGCAGTGGAGTGGCTTCAGTGGTCTATGGGCCACATATACAATACTCAGGAGGAGTTTGTAGTTCATCTTGGGTGTTTGAGAGCCTTTGAAGGATTTTCAACAAGGCGATGAAATTAGATGTATGTTTCAGAAAGACTGGAGTTTTCTCTAGTTGTACTGCAATAAGGTTGACTATAGTAAGAGAATTTGGTTGCGAGGCTTAGTGAGAGGCTGGCAGTGGTGATGGCAGTCTAGCCTGAGTCGGCCATATTGGGTGTGAAGAACAGGGAGCAGATGTGCAAGATGTGTACGCTATACAGTTGTAGAGACGTAGGGACTCACAGAAGGTCAGTGTCAGCTCTGTCTGTCAGCACAGAGGCCCATTTTTGTTTAGTTTTAGACCCAAGACTGAGCTCTGTACCTGGCACATAATGTGTCCTGAATAAATGTTTCTTGAATGAGTATTAGAATGATTAAATGAAGGGTATGAGAGAGAGGGAGGAGTCTGAAACCTGAGGTTTCTGGTTTGAATGTCTGAATGGATGTTGGCAAACATCTATGGAAAAAGGAGCACGGTGGGGGGTAGTTAAGAAAATAAACTCCATTTTAGGCTTACTAACTATGAGATACATGTGGCTGAGTCTGCCAAAAATATTGAGGAAGTAGTTGGTAAACAAGTTCTGGAACACATGAGTACAGTCTGGGTTTGAGACAGAGTTAGAAGTGTCACAGAGATACAAATGCCAATTAAAATTGTGGCTTTAGATGACATGTGTCCGAATGAAATGAGAAAGTGCCCTTGAGTCGAGGGTAGCAGTGTGTGGAGAGCATTTCATCTGTAGTTGATGCTAATCAGAAAAAAGTTTATTGTACCAGTTTGACCTGAAGTTTTTCTAAAGGGTGAACAATACCACTGAAGTTTTTTTTTTTTTTATTCTTTTTTTTTTTTTTTTGGGACGGGGGTCTTTTTTTTTTTTTTTTTTTTTTCTTTTGAGACGGAGTTTCACTCATGTTACCCCGGCTGGAGTGCAATGGCGCGATCTCGGCTCACCGCAACCTCCGCCTCCTGGGTTCAGGCAATTCTCCTGCCTCAGCCTCCTGAGTAGTTGGGACTACAGGCACGCACCACCATGCCCAGCTAATTTTTTGTACTTTTAGTAGAGATGGGGTTTCACCATGTTGACCAGGATGGTCTCGATCTCTTGACCTCGTGATCCACCCGCCTCGGCCTCCCAAAGTGCTGGGATTACAGGCTTGAGCGACCGCGCCCGGCCTAAGAGACAGAGTCTTGCTCCGTTGTCCAGGCTGGAGTGCAGTGATTTTGGCTCACTGCAACCTCTGCCCCACCGGGTTCAAGCAATTCTCCTACCTCAGCCTTCCGAGTAGCTAGGACTACAGGTGTGTGCCACCATGCCCAGCTAATTTTTGTATTTTTAGTAGAGCCAGGGTTTCACCATGTTGGTCAGGATGGTCTTGATCTCTTGACATCATGATCTGCCCACCTTGGCCTCCCAAAGTGCTGAGATTACAGGAGTGAGCCACTGCCTCAGCCTCATGCTTTTAATTGTTGGCAGTGAACTAAGAAATACAGATAAGTCCAAGTGAGGGTTACTGACCTGAAAAGAGGGGTGGGAGCTGGAAATATATCAGGAAGTGGAATGATACAAGCAGACACAGGGCCTTGTGCAGCAAGGTATGTTTTATTTTTAGTTACAAAAAACTATCAAGAGGAGTATTTTGAATAGTGGAGTATTTTAGTTAAACAGTTGTGTGTGAATTATGAGAGCAGCTTAGAAGTTCAAGCCCTAGGCCGGGCACGGTGGCTCACACCTGTAATCCCAGCACTTCGGGAGGCTGAGGCGGGCAGATATGAGGTCAAGAGATCAAGACCATCCTGGCAAACACTGTGAAACCCCGTCTCTACTAAAATACAAAAAAATTAGCTTGGTATGGTAGCGCGCACCTGTAGCCTCAGCTACTCCAGAGGCTGAGGCAGGAGAATTGCTTGAACCCGGGAGGTGGAGGTTGCCGTAAGCCAAGATCACGCCACTGCACTCCAGCCTGATGCCTGATGACAGAGGGAGACTTTATCTCAAAATAAATAAATAAAGAAAATAAAGAAGAAGCTCGAGCCCTAGTCTCAGCAGAGGTCAAGAAGCTTAGAGCAGGCCAGGTGCGGTGGCTCATATCTGTAATCCCAGCACTTTGGGAGGCCAAGGTGGGCGAATCACCTGTCGTTGGGAATTCGAGACCAGCCTGACCAACAGGCAGAAACCCCGTCTCTACTAAAAATAAAAAATTAGCTGGGCGTGGTGGTGCGTGCCTGTAATCTCAGCTACTCTGGAGACTGAGGCAAGAGAATCATTTGAACCCAGGAGGTGGAGGTTGTGGTGAGCTGAGATAGCGCCATTGCACTCCAGCCTGGGCAATAAGAGCAAAACTCTGTCTCAAAAAAAAAAAAAAAAAAAAAGAAGCTTGGAGTCCAGAGCTTTAGAAGAAGGCTACCTTTTGGCAGATCTCCAAGGGGGGGACCAGAGTGTTCCTGTGTGCCGTGAGTGAGTACAGCCCTCTGATAGGCTCCATGCCTCCAGCACAGAGGTAAAAGGGAATGAGGCAAGAGCAGGGAAGGTTGGGAGGAGGAAGATGAGATGAAAGCTACAAGCTAGGGAACATGAAAGTTTAGTAAGGAATAATAGTAAGGTCGACTTTTGAGGTGATATACAGGGAAAATGCTTTTATTTTTTTTACAACTTGATAGTAGAACAGAAGCTAAATTGTTTGGATTGTTAATACCCACAGTGAAAATCAAGTTGGGCAAAGGGATGGGAGCAGACCTTCCCTTGGTAGAAAGTGACTTTTTTGGGCCGGGTGCGGTGGCTCATGCCTATAATCCCAGCACTTTGGGAGGCCGAGGTGGGTGGATCACGAGGTCAAGAGATCGAGACCATCCTGGTCAACATGGTGAAACCTCGTTTCTACTAAAAAATACAAAAATTAGCTGGGCATGGTGGCACGCACCTGTAGTCCCAGCTACTTGGGAGGCTGAGGCAGGAGAATTGCTTGAACCCAGGAGGCGGAGGTTGCAGTGAGCCGAGATCGTGCCATTGCACTCCAGCCTGGGTAACAAGCAAAACTCCGTCTCACAAAAAAAACAAAAGTGACTTTTTCAGCAATTTGATGTTCTATAATGATAAGTATGTGATAGTGTATGATTTTGGGAAATGGCAATTAATGGTTGACCTACTTTGCCTTGGGAATACAAATGCCTGTGTTCATTTGTACAGTAAGTGCTTTGTAGGTAAGAGTCCTGACACACCCCTTCTTGTCAACAGAATTATCTTTAGACTCTTTTTATCACTATAGAAATGAAATTATTTGTATTTGGGTAGTGGAGTAACAATTGAATTATTTTTTACCAAGAAAAAAGTATAAAAAATAGTATGTAAGGCCAGGCGTGGTGGTGCATGCCTGTAATCCCAGCACTTTGGGAGGCCAAGACGGGCAAATCACTTGAGGTCAGGAGTTCAAGACCAGCCTGGCCAACATGGTGAAACCTCATCTCTACCAAAAAAACTCCCCAAAAAACAAAAACTAGCCGGGCATTGTGCTGGTTCCCTGTAATCCCAGCTACTTGGGAGATTGAGGCATGAGCATTGCTTGAACCTGGGAGGCGGAGGTTGCAGTGAGCCGAGATCTCGCCACTACACTGCAGCCTGGGTGACAGAGTAAGACACTGTCTCAAAAAAAAAAAAGTAAAAATAGTATAGATTTTGTTTCTGTTTTTAAAAACTCCTCCCATATACAAATATATATTTACAAAATAACAAATAACAGTTTGTATTTATTTAAAAAGTATGGAAGGGTATGTAGCAAAATGTTAACAGTGTGATTGTCTCTGGGAGGTGGGCATATGAGTGAATTATAATTTTTTCCTCTTTTTGTGTTTTCTTATTCATGTTTTCTAGTTTTTTGTTTGTAAGCAAGTTTTCAAAGAAAGAAAAAACAGGTTTTTTTTTTTTGTCTGTAATGCAAAAATATATAAGTTTGAAGAACAAATAAGGAGGTATAATTGCTAGCTCTTCCTTCTGGAGTTGTATCTGCAGAATGATAGACTACCGTTTAAACCACTTGCTCTCCTGTTCTGTTTCAGAGGATTCCACAGATGTTGGTGAGGAGGACAGCTTCCTTGGTCAGACTTCTATTCACACGTCTACCCCACAGACATTTAGTTATTTTTCTCAGGTATCAAGCAGCAGTGATCCTTTTGGGAATATTGGACAGTCACCGTTAACAACTGCAGCAACCTCAGTTGGACAATCAGCATTCCCCAAGCCCCCGACTACTCTCCCTTTTACAACTGGATCCCAAGATATCTCAAATGCATTTTCACCACCCATTTCGAAGGCTCAACCTGGTGCTCCACCTTCCTCACTGTTGGGGACAAATACTTATCTGCCTTCTCAGCCAAGTAGTCTCCCTCCTTCAAATTTTGGGAGCCCACCCCAAGGAATCCCCCAACCAGGATATAATCCATATCGCCATACCCCTGGCAGCAGCAGAGCTAATCCTTACATTGCACCACCTCAGCTGCAGCAGTGCCAAACACCAGGCCCTCCTGCTCATCCTCCACCTTCTGGACCCCCTGTTCAGATGTACCAGATGCCCCCAGGATCTTTACCACCGGTATGGAGATGTGTTTTTGTGTCCTACTTACTCACTGTTTCTTCTCTCTCACCTGAACCTATGTGTTAAAAAACATTTCACATCTATAATCAATATGATGACAAATTAGTTTCAGAGGATATTCTTTGTAAGCTACATGAAGTAAACATTGTCTTAAAGATAGCTCATTGGATGGCTCGTATTTTGATGTATATTACCTGTTTATTGAAGTAGTAATTAATTTTAATGAGTATTTCCAGATTTTAGAGTAAGGTAAAAATAATAAGTGTTGTCTGGAGACATGTGAGAGTTGAAGCAGTTGAAGACTGCTAGTTTTTCATCTTTCAATTATACTAGTCAATCAGAATACTCAATTTACAGGGACTAACATGGATTACTTCAGTAATTTTATTTATATTTATGGAGTTTCGATCTAGGTCAGTCAAACTCTATCTCAGGGGGAGTTGGTGGAATACCATATGCATTGGGTAAATTTTATGAAATTCCCTTTTACAGTTTTCTCAACTCATTGTTCAACAAAAAGAATTAAAAAGAAAAATGATTAAAAAGAATTAAGAGCGTATTTAGCGTGGTGGAGATAGCACTATTGTGATCAGAATGTAACTAACTTTTCTGTTAGAGATAGAGAATGGACTCTGTTTTATCATTTCATTTAAATCATACCAGTACACGAATTTTTGACAGCTGGATTTTGGCATTCTGAAAAGTAACCAGATTCATGGCATGTCATATAGTTAGTATTTTGCTAACAATAACAAACTAATTGTAGTTTGTTGATTAAATTTTTGAAAAGATTTTTAGGTAAGAATTTAAAATATGTTCATTTCAAACTTGAAGAAAAGTTGCAACAATAAAAATAGTACAAAGAGCACTGTAATATCCTTTATCCAGGATTACTTATCATTAATGTTTTATCCATTTGTTTTTTAATTTGTGCAAGTACACACCCTGGTATATATGAGGCCTCCTCCCTTCCCCATCCCTCTCTCCTGCCCCTTCCTCCTCCTGTTCCTCCTCCTCCTCCTCCTGCCCCTCTTGCCCCTCCCGTTTTCCTCCCTTCCCCACTTCATTTCTTTCTCTCTCTCTGTATATGCAATTTTGGGGAAATATTGAAGGTCAGTAAAATACATTATGATTCTTTATTCCTAAATTCTTGGTGTGCATTTACTAAGCATAAGAATATTCTTCTACATAACCACTGTGCAGCTGTAGATCTCAGGAAATTTAGTGTTGATATAATACTTCAAAATGATTATATATATATATAAATATATATATAAAAATATATAAACATATATATGTAAATTGTGTGTGTGTGTGTATTTTATATATATTTGTTGTTGTTTTTGTTTTTTTTTGAAGTCAGGTCTTGCTCTGTCACTCAGGCTAGAGTGCAGTGGCATGATAATGGCTCACTGTAGCCTCGACTTCTCAGGTTCAAGTGATCCCCTACCTCAGCCTCACCAGTATCTGGGACCACAGGCACATGCTGCCATGCTTGGCTAATTTTTTTTTTTTTTTTATGTTTTGTAGAAATGAGGTCTCACTATGTTGCCCAGGCTGGTCACAAACTCCTAGGCTCAAGCAGTCCTCCTACCTTGACCTCCCAAAGTTCTGGGATTATGGGCTAAATGATACAATTTTTTGAGATAGGGGGATTACAGCTGTGAGCCACCACACCTGGCCAAAAATGGTTTTTAATTAAAAAATTTAAACATAAGTATATTTTGATTTTAAAATCATTTTTATTGTAGAAAATTTGAAAAATGCAGAATACCCAATTTAATAAAAAATGTCCATAGATAACCACTGTTTTCTTTTTTTTTTTTTTTTTGAGACGGAGTTTCGCTCTTGTTACCCAGGCTGGAGTGCAATGGCGCGATCTCGGCTCACCGCAACCTCCGCCTCCTGGGTTCAGGCAATTCTCCTGCCTCAGCCTCCTGAGTAGCTGGGATTACAGGCATGCACCACCATGCCCAGCTGATTTTTTGTATTTTTAGTAGAGACGGGCTTTCACCATGTTGACCAGGATGGTCTCGATCTCTTGACCTTGTGATCCACCCGCCTCGGCCTCCCAAAGTGCTGGGATTACAGGCGTGAGCCACCGTGCCCGGCCGATGACTGCTGTTTTCATTTTGTTATATGCCTTTTTTTGGCAAACATCATATAGTACCTATGGTTTCTATTATCTATTTTTTTTTTTTTTTTGTGAACGTACCTTAAGTGTTATTAAGATATTTTTCTAAAACATTCAGAATTATTATTATTATTTCTTCTTCTTCTTTTTTTTTTTTTTTTATTTAAAGACATGGGAGGTCTTGCTGTGTCACCTAGGCTGGAGTGCAGTGGTGTGATTACAGCCCACTGCAACCTTGAACTACTGAGTGCAAGTGATCCTCCCATCTTGGCCTCTGGAGTAGCTGGGTCTATAGGTGTGCCCCACCATGTCTGGGTGATTTAAAATTTTTTTTTTTTTTTGTTTAATAGAAACAGGATATTGCTGTGTTGCTTATGTTGGCCTCTAAGTCCTGGCAAATGATCCTCTTTTCTTGGCCACCCAAAGTTCTAGGATTATAGGTGTGAACCATCGTGTCTATCCTCTAAAACTTTTATTTTTGTTTATTATTATTATTATTTAGCTATCTCCTGCAGGAAGGATATAACACATTTTTTTCTTTATTATTATTATTATTTAAAGATGAGGTTTCACTATGATGGCCAGGCTGGTCTTGAACTCCTGACCTCAGGTGGTCCACCCACCTCAGCCTCCCAAAGTGCTAGGATTACAGGCATGAGCCACTACGCCCAGCCGGGATATAACACATTTTTAATGGTTCTAGAGGATCTAGCATTTGAGTGAAATATTACTTGATCAGGTTTCTGTTAGACATTTCATTTGTTTCCAGTGATTTCCTATTTTAAATAACCTTTTGGTGTACATCCTTGTGGGTAAATTTTTATTTTTATTTTTATTTTATTTTTTGAGAAGGAGTCTCACTCTGTCACCCAGGCTGGAGTGCAGTGGAATGATCTCAGCTTACTGCAACTTCCCTTTCTTGGGTTCAAGCAATTCTCCTGCCTCAGCCTCCTAAATAGCTGGGATTACAGGCATGTGCCACCATGCTTTGCTAATTTTTGTATTTTTAGTGGAGACGGGGTTTCACCATTTGGCCAGCCTGGTCTGGAACTCCTGACCTCCCAAAGTTCTGGGATTATGGGCTAAATGATCACTTGGGATTATGGGGTAAATGATCCACCCACCTCAGGCTCCCAGAGTGCTAGGATTACAGGCTTGAGCCACCGTGCCTGGCCTATTTGTTATTATAATTATATCTTTTGGACACATTCTTAGAAATGGAATGACTAGGTCAAGGAATAGGCACATTTTAAAGGTTAACTAAATCATGGGAGATGTATCGCTGGATTGACTTCTGTAAAGGTGTTCTGTGAGAAAGTCTAGTTCACTTTGTAATTGATTTTTTTCTAAATTTTTAATTTTTATGGGTACATAATAGGTGTATATGTTTATGGGTTACATGAGGTATTTTGATACAGGCATGCAATGTGTAATCATCACATCAGGGTAAATGAGGTATAGGTATCCTTCACCTTGAGCATTTATCCTTGATTTGGGGTTTCGTTAGGTTTAATAATTCTTTTTAAAATTGCTTTGGGGTCTAGTTATTGCACTAAATAATTGTCCAAAAATATAAGTAGAATTATTACTACTAACATCAGTTTGGGTGTGAAGCATATTCAGAGTTCTTTTGGACAAGCATGACAGTCTTCACTTTGCTGTCTCCTCCAGGTTCCTCCTTCAGTGCAGTCACCAATACAGCAGCAGGTACTTGGTAGACCTGGGACTCCCTCTGTTCAAGTGCCATCTCCTTTTCTACTTCAAAACCCATATGAGCCTGTTCAGCCCCACTGGTTTTACTGCAAGGAGGTAGAATCCAAACAACTGTGGATGCCTTTTAGTGTGTTTGACTCTTTGAATCTTGAAGAAATCTATAATTCAGGTAAGCACTGGTCATACATCATTCATATCTGATTTTAGGAAGATAAGGAATGAGTATTTATCCATGGTCTATTTTCTGTGAATGTCAAATTCCTTAATTTTTGTAGACCCCAAACTCTGTACCTTAAGATGATGATATTAATGTAAGTCCTGAGTTATCTGGGTAAGATATTTAAAGAAATGTTTTAGTAATTTACTTCATAGTTTAAAGGTATTTTGAATCAGAGAAGTTGATTAGTTCGTGTAATTCAGGTTTCAATTTTTCTGTTTCCCTTTCATTTGTAGTTATGGCGGCATTTATAAAGGGTTTTCTATGGAACTCCCAATCCTGGAGATGCTCTGTGAAGAAAGGGTTCCATGATCAGATGAGTTTTGGAAGTGCTGCTCTCTATATCTAGGTCTTGAGAGAAATGGTACACAGGAGTGCATTAAGGCTCTGAGAAGTCCTGCAGTGTAGAAATATGTTTATTTGTTTATCCTGGTAATATTTGATCATGGACTTAAAAAATCAACCTATTAATGGCCTTTAGAAACATATTCCATGGAGCATTGCTTTATGTAGATAATATTGCTCTGATTTAGAAACAAATCCACCAGTTATTTGAATTATGCTTTTAAAGTTTGCCCTGCTGGCTGTTTCTTTTCTGCTTAAGAAGAGTCATAATTTTGAGCAGCACAAATTAATCATAAACTTCTATTTTTAAATAAAAATGAGCTTAGTTTTTTGTCTTTAAAGATTGAGTAGTCACCATATTCATTATTTATTATTTTATTTTTGTTTTTTTGAGACAAGAGTCTTACTCTGTTGCCCAGGCTAGAGCGCAGTGGCACAATCTGGGCTCACTGCAATCTCTGCCTCCTGGATTCAAATGATTCTCCTGCCTCAGCCTCCTAAGTAGCGGGGATTACAGGCATGAGCCAACATGCCTAGCTAATTTTGGTATTTTTAGTAGAGATGGGGTTTCATCATGTTGGCCAGGCTGGTCTAGAACTCTTGACCTCAAATGATCCACCTGTCTCAGCCTCTCAGAGTGTTGGGACTACAGGCATGAGTCACTGTGCCCAGCGGATTATTTATTATTTTAAAATATGCCTTGTATCAGTCAGGAAAAGTGTTAATTTTGTTCCCTAGTTCAGCCAGATCCGGAGAGCGTGGTTCTTGGTACGGATGGAGGGCGCTACGATGTTTACCTCTATGACCGAATAAGGAAGGCTGTGTACTGGGAAGAGGAGCCCGCCGAAGTGAGACGCTGTACTTGGTTTTACAAGGGGGACACAGATAGTCGATTTATTCCCTATACTGAGGAGTTCAGTGAAAAACTAGAGGTACAAGTGCTTTATTTCTGTATGAGTTTCTTTAAGAAATGTAGGTCCTATATACATTGGTGAGTAACATCACTTACAGTGGAGCTGACTTTATTTACAAGACAGCTTGTCTTGATGCTGTGCACAGAGAAGATTACATTTTAAATGATGCCATCGCTCATGAGGTGCTAATCATGACATCTGTGTCTAAAGATAGGATATAATTTACACAGGTACATCACAGATCTAATAAGGTGCTTGTGTCAAGCCTTCAGTAGAACCTAGGCTGCTGGGATTTGTTGTTGATAGAAGATGCCAAGCATATGGACATTTTCAAATTAATATTCAGCAAAAGGCTTGAAGTCAGCCTCTGATTTGTGAAAATAGTAAGTGTCATGAGCATTATTGACCATCTTAAATAATTTCTTCAAGAAATTAGGTGGTTAATGTTTTATATAATTGTGTTAAATGCTTGTGATAATTCTACTTAAGAGTTGAATGTTAGGTACTTGAAATAAGTTAAGTGAATTCAGTTGCATAGATGGGAAATGATATATAGAACATTTTAGTTAACATCTGGCTGGGCGTGGTGGCTCGTGTCTATAATCCCAGCACTGGGGGAGGCCAAGGTGGGCAGATCACTTGAGGCCAGAAGTTTTGAGACCAGCCTAGCCAACATGGTGAAACCATGTCTCTACTAAAAATACAAAAACTAGCTGGGCATGGTGGCACACGCCAGCAGTCCCAGCCATTCAGGAGGCTGAGGAGGGAGGATCACCTGAGCCAGGGAAGTTGAGGCGGCAGTGAACTGAGATCCTGTCACTGCACTCCAGCCTGGGCAACGGGAGTGAGACCCTCCTTCAGAAAAAAAAAAGTATATATTTATATATGTGGATATCTCTGTGTGTGTGTGTGTGTGTGTGTGTGTGTGTGTGTAGAAAGAAGAATGTGTAAAGGAATGCTGATATTTGTAGCTACTTAGACATAAATAAATAAAGATATATTATAATTTTTGGTACCTTTGGTAGGCCCCTAGGAAGCTATCATGTCCCCAGATTAAATGCTTAGTTTTACTGTTTTGAAGCTGAAGTATATATTTTCAAGTCCAAGCAGTGTCTGAAAGTCTGCACCTTATCTTTACTGTGTTTAATTTTATGTGGGTGACATAGGCTTTGAGGTGGGATAGCTATCCACATACCAACCATTGCAACAACACATGGCTACCTAGGGAGACCTTAGCTTTTGTTCAGCTTCTTTCAGGAAACTCAGACCAGATCAGGGAAGAGGCAGAGAGGTGAGGAAGTAAGAAAGCCAGTAATGGAAAGGGAACAAGTTGATAGGTATTGCTCAGCATCCTGTTGGTGATCCTATCCTGTCAGAGCACTCAGTGTTCTCTGTCTCCAATGGAAGGGTTGAAGACAGAGAACACCTTTAATTTGATGAGACATGATTGACTACATGGAAAATCAGGAGAACTCTAGCAATACCCTTAGCACTAATACAAGAGTTTTTTGCAAGTCCATGTATATAAAATCAGCATAGGTAAATTAGTAACATTCCTGTACCATAGAAATAACCAGTTAAAAATTATAATTGAAGGCCGGGCGCGGTGGCTCAAGCCTGTAATCCCAGCACTTTGGGAGGCCGAGGCGGGTGGATCACGAGGTCAAGAGATCAAGACCATCCTGGTCAACATGGTGAAACCCCGTCTCTACTAAAACTACAAAAAATTAGCTGGGCATGGTGGCGCGTGCCTGTAGTCCCAGCTACTCAGGAGGCTGAGGCAGGAGAATTGCCTGAACCCAGGAGGCGGAGGTTGCGGTGAGCCGAGATCGCGCCATTGCACTCCAGCCTGGGTAACAAGAGCAAAACTCCGTCTCAATTTTTATAATTATAAAAAAAAAAAATTATAATTGAAAAGAAGATACTATGTATTTATAACAGAGATACTATACAATTATAAAACTTCAGACTTTGTAGGAAAGAAGTCCAAGAAAAGTACCTGTGAGCTTTATGGAGATAAGCTACAAAACAGAATTGAAGAATGTAAAAGGTGACCTCAAGAAATGGAGCTAGGCTGGGCATGGTGGCTCCTGCCTATAATCCCAGCATTCTGGGAGGCCAAGGTGGGGGGTTGCCTCAGGAGTTCCAGACCAACCTGGACCACAATGCAAAACCCCGTCTTTACAAAAAATATACACACACAAATTAGCTGGGTGTGGTAGCCCATGCCTATGGTCTCGGCTACTCAGGAGGCTGAGGCAGGAGGATTGCTTGAGCCTGGGATGTTGAGCTGCAGTGAGCTGTGATGGCACCACAGCACTTCAGCCTGGGTGACAGACCAAGACCTTGTCTCAAAAAAAAAAAAAAAGAAAAAAAAAAAAAAGAAATGAAGCTAAATATCATGTTCATATAAGCACTATCATAAAAGATATCACTTCTTCCCAAATTATCTGATAAATTTCAGGTAATCCCAATCGAAATTCACATCAAGGTTTTTTTGGTGGAATTTGTAAGTTGCTTCTAAATTTTATGTGGAAGATCAAATTGTTAAGGATAATCAAGACCGTTTTGACAATGAAATGTGGAATCTTTACCAGATAATACTTACTGTAAAGCTGTGGATTGAAAGGGAATATGAAGAAGTAAAATAATTTTTTTTTTTGAGACAGGGTCTCATTCTCTCACCCAGGCTGGAGTGCAGTGGTGAGATCTCACCTCATTGCAACTTCCGCCTCCTGGGTTCAAGCGATTCTCCTGCCTCAGCCTCTTGAGTAGCTGGGATTACAGGTGCCTGCCACCATGCTCAGCTAAGTTTTGTATTTTTAGTAGAGACAGGGTTTTACCATGTTGGCCAGGCTGGTCTTGAACGTCTGACCCCAGGCGATCTGCCCACCTTGGCCTCCCAAAGTGCTGGGATTACAGATGTGAATTATATTCGTGCCCAGCCTGAATATAACTTTTAAGATGGTAAAAGATTTTTTTCTTTAATCATTGTTGTTTGCGGCCTTGCCTTTAGAAATTATAAATTATATTTAAAGTTTTTTTAAAAGCAAAGAAGAGGGTCAAAAGTATAGGAGACTAGGCTGGGCCTGGTGACTTACGCCTGTTATCCTAGTACTTTGGAGGCTGAGGCGGGCTGATTGCTTGAGGTCAGGATTTTGAGATCAGCCTGGCCAACATGGTAAAACCCTGTCTGTGCTAAAAATACAAAATTAGCTGGGCCTGGTTATGCATGCCTCCTCAGCTACTCAGGAGGCTGAAGTAGGAGTATTGCTTGTACCTGGGAGGCGGAGGTTGCACTGAGAGCTGAGATCGTGCCATTGCACTGCAGCCTGGGCGACTCCGTCTCCAAAAAAAAAAAAAAAAAAAAGGCACAGAAGACCAATGAAGAGGAATTGTTACTGAATGGTTGTCCAAGACCAAAAGGAAATACTTCTTTCACATGATTATCAAATACTCGTTGTTACTAGTTTAAAAAAAAGACTTTGTAACAATTTTTACTTGTCAATTAAAAAAATACATGAATAAGAAAAAGGACTTGTGGGTATGTCAGAGGCTTCCCCTTACTTTGTGTTGAATCTCCCCAAGAGGCCTTCAGACTTGTGCTTTATAGGACCTAGAATAGTACGATTGGTCCTTGGTATTCACAACTTCCACATCTGCAGATTCAATCAAATACTCTGAAAATATTTAGAAAACAACAACAATAAAAATAACACAGGCTAGGCATGGTAGCTCACACCTGTAATCCTAGCACTTTGGGAGGCTGAGGTGGGTGAATCATCTGAGGTCAGGAGTTTGACACCAGCCTGGTCACTGTGGTGAAACCTTGTCTCTACTAAAAATACAAAAATTAGCCAGATGTGGTGGCACACACCTGTAGTGCCAGCTACTCAGGAGGCTGAGGCAGGAGAATTGCCTGAACCCGGGAGGTGGAGGTTGCAGTGAGCAGAGATTGCATCACTGTACATCAGCCTGGGCAACAGAGCAAGACTCTGTCTCAAGAAAATAAAAATGAAAGTAAAAATTACAGCATTAACAACTATTTACATAACATTTACATTTTATTAGACATTATAAGTAATCTAGAGAAGATTTAAAGTATATGGGAGGATGTATGTAGGTTTTATGCAAAAACAATTCTATTTTATGTAAAGGACTTGAACACCAGGGATTGTGGTATCTTTGAGGGGTCTTGGAAACAGTCCCCTGCAGAAACCAAGGAAAGACCATCTATCAGTAAGAAGATGGTTGGACAGTGAAGATTTGGAGTTAGAAAGTCCTGAGTGATACTACTACAGCCCACATGAAAAAAGGAAAAGTCAGTCCTGGGTGGTAACAAACTACAGTTCTCCCATTGCTATTCCCTAGTTGTGTCATCTTATGCAACTGTGTACAGTACTTAAAACGTCTATTATGGGTTGAATTGTCTCCCCCCATCCCCCAAATATGTTGAATTACTAATCCCCAGGATCTCAGAATGTGACCTTATTTGGAAATAGTGTCATTGCAAATGTAGTTAGTTAAGATGAGGTTTTACTAGAACAGGGTAGGCCCCTAAGCCAATGTAACTTTCCGTGTGAAGACAGACACACAGAAAGAATACCATGTGGTGAGGAAGGCAGAGGTTGGAGTTACGCTGCAAGCTGAGGATAACCAATGATTGCCAGCAACCACCAGGAGCTAGGAAGAGGGAACGAGGATTTCCTTATAGTTTTCAGAGGAACTGTGGCCTTCCTGGCACCTAATTTTCTACTTAGAGCCTCCAGAACCATGGGATGATACATGTTTTTTCTTTTTTTCAGTTAAAAAAATTTTTTTTTTTAAATTGCATTTTAGGTTTTGGGGTACATGTGAAGAACATGCAAGATTGTTGCATAGGTACACACATGGCAGTGTGAGGTGCTGCCTTCCTCCCCATCACCTATATCTGGCATTTCTCCCCATGCTATCTCTCCCCAACTCCCCACCCCCTGCTGTCCCTCCCCTATTTCCCCCCTACAGACCCCAGTGTGTGATGCTCCCCTCCCTGTGTCCATGTGTTGTCATTGTTCAGCACCCACCTATGAGTGAGAACATGCACTGTTTGATTTTCTGTTCTTGTGTCAGTTTGCTGAGAATGATGGTTTCCAGGTTCATCCATGTCCCTACAAAGGACACGAACCCATCGTTTTTGATGACTGCATGGTACTCCATGGTGTATAAGTGCCACATTTTCCCTGTCCATTCTATCATCGATGGGCATTTGGGTTGGTTCCAGGTCTTTGCTATTGTAAACTGTGTTGCAATGAACATTCTTGTGCATGTGTCCTTATAGTGGAACAATTTATAATCCTTTGGATATATACCCAGTAATGGGATTGCTGGGTCAAGTGGAATTTCTATTTCTGGGTTCTTGGGGAGTTGCCACACTGTCTTCCACAATGGTTGAACTAATTTACACTCCCACCAGCAGTGTAAAAGTGTTGGCTATTTCTCCACATCCTCTCCAGCATCTGTTGTCTCCAGATTTTTTAATGATTGCCATTCTAACTGACGTGAGATGGTATCTCAATGTGGCTTTAATTTGCATTTCTCTTTTTTTTTTTTTTTTTTTTTTGAGACAGAGTTTCACTCTTGTTACCCAGGCTGGAGTGCAATGGCGCGGTCTCGGCTCACCGCAACCTCAGCCTCCTAGGTTCAGGCAATTCTCCTGCCTCAGCCTCCTGAGTAGCTGGGATTACAGGCACGCGCCACCATGCCCAGCTAATTTTTTTTTGTAGTTTTAGTAGAGACGGGGTTTCACCATGTTGACCAGGATGGTCTCGATCTCTTGACCTCGTGATCCACCCGCCTCGGCCTCCCAAAGTGCTGGGATTACAGGCGTGAGCCACCGCGCCCAGCCTAATTTGCATTTCTCTAATGACCAGTGATGATGAGCATTTTTTCGTATGTTTGTTGGCCTCATGCATGCCTTCTTTTGTAAAGTATCTGTTCATATGCTTTGCCTACTTTTGAATGGGCTTGTTTGTTTTTTTCTTGTAAATCTGTTTTAGTTCTTTGATACATGTTTTTTCTTTCTTTTTTTTTTATTTTTGAAAGACATGGGGTTTCACCATGATGGCCAGGCTGGTCTTGAACTCCTGACCTCAGGTGATCCACCCACCTCGGCTTCCCAAAGTGCTAGGATTACAGGTGTCAGCCACTGCGCCCGGCTGATACATGTTTTTTCTGTCACCCTGTTTGTGGTACTTTGTTAATGCAACCCTAGGAAATGAACTGACTGCTTAAAACTTGGTTTTCTTCATTATATAATGGGGATCATACTATTTAGGAGTGATCGAGAGTAATTACTTTAATGATATGAGTAAGGTGATAATAAGTATTTTAACCAATCAGTAAATGAGAACTGCTATTACTGTTATTTTTATCACCATTATAGTTGTTATTTTCCTCCATACTTTCTCTCAATGTAGTATAAATTTGTCATATTGGAATATGCATTGTCTCTCCCATTATAGGCTGAATATAAAAAAGCTGTAACCACCAATCAGTGGCACCGAAGATTAGAGTTTCCAAGTGGAGAGACAATTGTTATGCACAATCCAAAGGTAATGATGCTGTTTAAAATATTAAGGTATTAAGTTCATTTTAATAGTTATTTTGCTATATATGTTTGATAAATTGTTCCTTTTTAGTAACGTCTACAGTGGGAATGTTTTTATAACAAGTGCATTGCTTTTAAAAGAGTTTATTATTATAGTGGATAATACAAATATTATTTGTTTCTATGATTCACATTGATCATAGAAACAAAAATATAAATTTTTCTTAGGGTGAGGTACACGCCTGTGAGAGGCTAAGATGGTGGAATGCTTGAGCCAGGGGGACAGCAGAATCCTGTCTCTATAAAAAGTAGAAAAATTAGCTGGGCATAGTGGCACATGCCTGCAGTTCCAACTACTCGAGAGGCAGAGGTGGGAGGATCACTTGAGCACAGGAGGTTGAGGCTGCAGTGAGTTGATTGCACCCCACTGCACTCCAGCATGGGTGACAGAGCAAGACCCCATCTCAAAAGAAGTCATTTTTTCTCAGGCTGGATGTGGTGTCTCACACCTGTAATCCCAGCACTTTGGGAAGCCAAAGTGCGAAGATTGCTTGAGGCTAGGAGTTTGAGACCAGCCTGGGCCAAAAGAGACTCTATCTCTACAAAAATTAAGAAAATTAGCTGAGGCATAGTGGTGTGCACTAGTCCTAGCTACTTGGGAGACTGAGATGGGAGGAACACTTGAGCCCAAGAGTTTGAGATTGTAGTAAGCTGTGATCACACTCTCTCTAGCCTGCGTGACAGAGGAAGACCCTGTCTAAATAAATAAATAAAATAAATAAAAAAGTATTTCTTATTAAGTTTCTGTTTATGGCAACATAACTGAAGTTTAGTATGCACTGTAGAAGTTGCTAAATTTTTCGACTTGATCAAAAGTTGGCAAGCTTTTTCTAGATGAGGGGCTAGAGACAAAATATTTAAGACTTTGCAAGTTACGTGGTCCCTCTTGTAGCTACCTGCTCTGGCTGGCATTGTGGTGTGAAAGCAGTCAGTTTACAATGTGTAAACCAATGGGTGTGATATTTTCAATGAAACTTTATTTATAAAAGCAGATGATGGGCCAGATTTTTCCTGTGGACTGTAGTATGCGTATCTGCCTTTGAAGTGGTTTGCTCTACCTTTCAAGTAAAAATGTGTCCTTTTTATTTGTGTTATCTATTAATTTATCTTGTTTTTTAAAAAGGGTTGATTGCTGGTGTTCTGACTCTTTCATTTACCAATTTTAATTTCTCTGATCTCCAAGTTCCTCACCTGCAGTAATGATCTCCCAGGGTCATATTTTAGATGAAGTAAGGTAATTTATGCAGAAGCATCTAGCATGTGGCTTAGCACACAGTAGTTTCTGAGAACATAGGTTTTTTATTTATTCATTTTTAAGAAGAGTATAAAAAACAAAAATAACATAATCCAACTACTTCTGTAGTCCTTATTGATATTGAAATAAATAAAAATAAAAACATTCATATGCCAACAAAATGTAAACAGTTTCAAAGGATATTAAATGAAAAATAAAAGCCTCCTATCTCTGCCTTTCTCATTTATCCTCTCCATAGTAACCACTCTTAATCTTTTTGTTTGTCTGTTTTTTTAAGAGACAATGTCTCACTCTCTTACTCAGGCTGCAGTGCAATGGCCAATCACAACTCGCTCTATCTTTGAACCCTGGGCTCATGGGATCCTCCTGCCTCAGCCTCCTGAGAAGCTAGGACTATATATGTGTCCCACCTTGCCTTGCCACTTTTTGTGATTTTTTTTGCGGAGATATTGGGTCTTGCTATCTTGCCCAGGCTGGCCTTGAACTCTGGCTCAAGCCATCCTCCTGCCTCGGCCTCCCAAGGTGCTGAGATTACCTGTGTGAGCTAATGTGCCTGGCTAACCCTTTTTTTTTTTGACAGATATTTTGCATACTACATCAAGTATATATTCTTTTTTTTTTTTAAAGAAAATTTCCTGTATGGTACAGGGCTGAATTTAATACAGTTGATTTAACAGAATGGATTTCTTGAAATGTGGTGGGGTTTTGTCATTCAGTTTTTATCATTGAAATTGAAATTGTATTTTAATTTTTTTTTTTTTTTTGAAATTGTATTTTAATTGGGAATCTTACTATTTAAAGGATTTTGCTTTATGTGCTTTTTTTTTTTTAAGACAGAGTTTTTTTTGCCCAGGCCGGAGTGCAGTGGCGCCATCTTGGCTCACCACAATCTCTGCCTCATGGGTTCAAGTGATTCTTCTGCCTCAGCCTCCCAGGTAGCTAGGATTACAGGCATGCACCACCACGCCTGGCTAATTTTGTATTTTAGTAGAGATGGGGTTTCTGCATGTTGGTCAGGCTGGTTTCAAACTCCTGACCTCAGGTGATCCTCTTGCCTTGGCCTCCCAAAATGCGGGGATTAACAGGCATGAGCCACCATGCCCAGCACTTTACATGTTTTTGTAAGACAAAGACTCCTCAATTGCAGATTACTTGTCCTTGATTTCTTTTTTGCTTTTATTTTATTATTTTTTGTAGAGATAGGGTCTCTAACTTTGTTGCCCAGGCTGCCCTGGAACTTCTGAGCTCAAGCAGTCTTCCCACCTTGGCCTCTCAGAGTGTTGGGATTTCAGGCATGAGCCACTGCACTGGGCCTGTCCTTGATTTCCTGTGTGTAAACCTGGAGTTTTATGTTAGCTTTATTTATTTTTATTTTTTATTTTATTTTATTTCTTTGAGACAGGATTTTGCTCCATTGCCAAAGGAGTGCAGTGGCACAAACATAGCTCATTGCAGCCTTTACTGCCTGGGCTTAAGTGATCCTTCTGCCTCAGCTTCCTGAGTAGCTGGGACCATAGGCATGCACCACCACGTCTGGCTAATTTTTAAATTTTTGTAGGGACAGGTTCTTACCATATTGCCCAGGCTTGTCTTAAACTCCTGGCCTCAAGTGATCCTCCCCATTCAGCCTCCCAAAGTGCTGGGATTACAGGCATGAGCCACCATACCTAGCCTATGTTATTAGCTTTTAAGTCGAAGTATAATACTTCTGATTTAATTGTGTAATTTTCAACATTAGCATTGGAAAGGTATCGATTTGTTTAATTTTGGTGGTTAATGAACATTAGCAAGACTCGGAGACTCAAAAGAGTCTTGCTAGCGTTCATTAACCACCCAAATTAATCTTTTGGGGGAACAGTACTAATAATTTATAAACTATCCATACTCTGAGGTATAGCTTATTATGTATTAAACTACATAGGCTGTGGCGGAAAAGAATTTGTTAATGAGCTTTGTCATAATCCTGTTGCATCTTGAAGGTTATTGTTCAGTTCCAGCCCTCCTCAGTGCCAGATGAATGGGGGACCACGCAAGATGGACACACAAGGCCCAGGGTTGTAAAGCGTGGAATTGACGATAACCTTGATGAAATTCCTGACGGTGTGTATAGTTTGTTTAGAACTGAGGTCTGTTTCAGTCCTCTCCATTTTAGCATCATTCTTTAGAATGATGAAGAAAAACACAGTTATTAGAATTCCCTGCCACAGCAGCTATAGCATGCAGAAATCAGCTAAGTTTGGCACGTACCTATTTTTTTTTTTTTTTTTTTTTTAGACAGGGTCTCACTCTGTTATTCAGGCTGGAGTGCTGTGTTGTGAATAAACATGGCTCACTGCAGCCTCAACCTCCTGGGCTCAACTGATCCTCCCACCTCAGCCTCCTGAGTAGCTGGGATGAAAGGTGTACACTACCACACCCAGCTAATTTTTCTATTTTTTGTAGAGATGAAGTTTTGCCATGTTGTTCGGGCTTTTCTCAAACTTCTGAGCTCAAGCTATTTGCCTGCCTCAGCCTTCCAGAGTGCTGAAATTACAAGCATGAGCCATATCTTTCTTTTTGATTTTGTTACTTTTGTATCTTTATTTCTTTATTGATGCATAATAATTATACACATTAATGGGGTACACCTGATATTTTGATACATGCCTACAATGTGTCATGGTGAAATCAAAGTAAGTAGTATGTCCATTACCTCAAACATTCATCATTTCTTTGTGTTGGGAACATTTCAAATCTTTTCTCCTCGGTATTTTTCTTTTTCTTTTTCCTTTTTTTTTGAGACAGGATCTCACTCTGTCACCCCGGCTGGAGTACAGTGGCATGATCTCGGCTCACTGCAACCTCTGCCTCCCAGGTTCATGTGATTCTCCTGCCTCAGCCTCCTGAGTAGCTGGGATTACAGGCATGTGCCACCATGCCCGGCTAATTTTTGTATTTTTAGTAGCGATTGTGGTTTCACCCTGTTGGCCTGGCTGGTTTCAACTCCTGGCTTCAAGTGATCCACCTGCCTCAGCCTCCCAAAGTGCTGGGATTACAGGCACGAGCCACCACACCCTGCCTCTCCTAGGTATTTTGAAATATACAATACATGATTGTTAACTGTTGTCACCTTACTGTGTTATCGAACAGTAGAAGTTATTCCTTTGACATACCTGTATGTTTGTACCGATTAACCCACCTCTTTTTATCTTCACTTACCCATGATCCTTCCCAGGCTCTGGTAGCCATCTGCCCTTACCTCCATGAGATAAACTTCTTTAGCTCCTACATATGAGTGAGGACATGTAGATATCTTTATCTTTAAATTTGGAATTCTGTTAAAATACGCAAATCACATAGTATAGATTCTCAAATATGTTTTGTTGTGGAGAAGCACTTTGCTGGTTGGAACTAAGCTTTGGAAACACCTTTCGGCTTGTGTTTTTATACCTTACTGGTTTGTATTACTCTGGCACAGGGATTGTAGACTTTTTCTGTAAAGGGCCAGATAGCAGATGTTTTAGGCTTTGCAGGCCATATGGACTCTATCATAAGTACTCAGCTTTGCTATTGTTGTATGAAAGCAGCTGTAGACTGTAAACAAAGGGCATATTCCATAAAACTTTTTTTTTTTTTTTTTTTTGAACAGAGGTTCACTCTGTTGCCCAGGCTGGTGTGCAGTGGTGTGACCTGGGCTCACTGCAACCTCCACCTTCCAGGTTCAAGCGATTCTCTTGTCTCAGCCTCCCAAGTAACTGGGGTTATAGGCGCCCACCACCATGCCTGGCTGATTTTTGTATTTTTAGTTGAGAGGGGGTTTTGCCATGTTGGCCAGGCTGGTTTTGAACTCCTGACCTCAAGTGAGCCATGTGCCTTGGCCTCCCAAAGTGGTAGAATTAGAGGTGTGAGCCTCCGCACCCAGCCCATAAAACTTTATTTATTTTACTTTTATGTTTTTCCTTGAATGGTTTCACCTTTGTCAAAAACTTTATTTATAAAAACAGGTAATGGGTAGGATTTGGCCTGTGGGCCATTGTTTGCCATTGCCTGCTCTAGCGTATGTGCTTTGGCTTCTACTTATTTTATTTTATTTTATTTTGTGATGGAGTCTCGCTCTGTAGCACAGGATGGAGTGCAGTGGCACGCTCTGGGCTCACTGTGACCTCCGCCTCCTGGGTTCAAGCAATTCTCCTGCCTCAGCCTTCCGAGTAGCTGGGATTACAGGCATGTGGCACCACGCCTTCTAATTTTTGTGTTTTTAGTGGAGACGGGGTTTCACCATGTTGGTCATGCCGGTCTCGAACACCTGACCTCATGATCCACCTGCCTCGGCCTCCCAGAGTGCTGGGATTGCAGCGTGAGCCACCTCGTGCTTTGGCTTCTTTACTATAAGAATGGATTTTATGTTTACATACACTTCACGTTTATCGAAGTATATGTAAAAATGTTTCAATAAAATAAATGTACACCCACATTATGAAATCTGAGTAATCTCCATGTGGGGCTTAGTGTCCTGGGGAGTTCTGAAGAACACAACGTTATGGACCCTCCGTAGATGAAAACATGCTGCTCATCATGTGCTATTAGCCTCTGGGAACAGGGAGAGCCTGCCGCCTCCACCTCTTGTTCTAGTGCAGTTTTATTTGCCAAGAGGGACAAATTGTTCTTCTAATTTGGTGGGGATAATAAGGTTTATTCTCTTGGAAAGGTAATGAATTTCTTTGGCAAGTTTGTGATGACAAAAGTGGTATCTAGAATATTGCCATCAGGAAAATGCAAACATTCCCATCTTTATGTGTGTTAAAATTTTTTTTCGTCAGGGGAAATGCCTCAAATTGACCATTTGGTGTTCGTGGTGCATGGCATTGGACCTGTGTGTGACTTACGCTTTAGGAGCATTATTGAATGTGGTAAGTGTTGGGCATATTGTATTTTATGGGATGATCTGAGAACTAATAGAAGAGCTTTGGAGTATTCATTTTTAAGATGGTTCCCAGCTGTGCGCTACTTGCTGAGGGGGCTGTAAGAGGAGATTTAAATAGTCAGTGGGAAATACTAAATTGTACTTGATTTGCTCTTGTGACGTATGTGACTCATAAAATCCCAGACCCTGAGGAATTAGAAGGGATCTTTGAAGTAATTTAGCCTTGCTGTCAGCCTCTGCCTGAGCACCTCCAGCAGTTAGGAGCACCTCTGCATTCAATGGACTTATAGTGAGTGAGTTGTGAGAAGTTATTTAATGGAACCATGAATCTGCCTGGTTGACTTAAATTTTTGAAGTTTTATTTTTATGTCCATATAATAATAGTTTGTATTTATTGAATATTTGGTATATGCCAAAAATCTTGGGTGTCTTATCATTCGACCCTCACAAATAAACTTTTGGGGTATATATAGATGCTGTCACTGTTATTGCCACTACTGTGACTAATAAGGAACTGAAGCCTGGGGCAGTGGGAGTGGCGGGTGAGGAGGTCGGAGTGGGGGTAAGTGGAACTCTCGCTTATGACAGTCAGTAGGGCCTGGAGCCTGGAGCCTGCAGTGTGATTCCAGAGCCTTTCCCCAAGGTGTCATGCTGCCTCCCAGCAGTGCTGGTTAAACTGATGGCATCCCAAGCATTGATTCCTCTGAAATAATGGAAAGTTCAAAAGAGCTTACCAAAGCAAAGGTTGCTTATTCTTTTTTTTAAATTGTTCTAATTCTGTTATCCTCATTTTTTTAAAAAACATTTTTATGTTATTAAAAATATTGGCATAAGTAACTGATGACTAGCTATCAAACTAGGACAATTTAATCAATTTATTTTTTCTGATTTTTATTTTTTTGAAGTGGATGATTTTAGGGTGGTTTCCCTCAAATTGCTGCAGACACATTTCAAGAAATCTTTAGATGACGGGAAAATAAGCAGAGTGGAGTTCCTTCCAGTTCACTGGCATAGTTCTTTGGGTGGGCATGCCACAGGTGTTGACAGGTTTGTGGATTTTGATAACTTGTTTTTCAAATTAGTCAAATTTAAATTCAAAATTTAAACCATAATATGAAATAGTTTATTGTAGCTTTAATCAACATATTTTTTAAAATTATATACTTCTGACGTATGATTAAATATTGGTTGTAAAGTTTACACACTACTTTTCTCTGTGTATGTGTGCTTTCCTATTGTAAATATTTAAGAGACTCTAAGACATTTTAGCTTGTTTTAAAGTACAATTTTAATCTGTAGTGGTTTAGACAGGGTGTGGTCCTGTATATAGTAGGATGCCTGATGGCTTTTCCACCCAACCAAAAATGTCTCCAGAAATTGCCAGATGTCCCCTTGGGTGGGATGGCTTTCCACCCAACCAAAAATGTCTCCAGAAATTGCCAGATGTCCCCTTGGGTGGGATGGCTTTCCACCCAACCAAAAATGTCTCCAGAAATTACCAGATGTCCCCTGGAGGGTAAAATCACTCCTGGTTGAGGCCCACTTTCAGAATATTGTTTCTCAGCGGAGATGCTCTTGTTGGGACAACCTTTTCGGTGCAGCGCTGTTGCATTGCAGACCACTTAACTTCCTTAGTGTAAAGGTCACGCAGTACTAGCAGTGCTCCTCAGGTACTGTGACAATTAAAAATACTCTGCTCAGTTTTGAATGCTCTCAACTGAGACTCATAGATGCAGGTAATATTTATGCTGGCACAGAGGGTTAATAACATGTCTAGATTTTAGTGAATGCCGTAATGTTTCAGGGTACGTAGTTTATTTAATAAAAGTGATTCTACAAATAGCATTTTGTCTCTGTGAGGCCCTATTATAAGGATGTTTTCTTTCTCTGTGTGTAGTCATGAGCTTCATTTTGGTCATTCTCAAAATGGGAAAGATTTTTTATTCCAAGTAGCACTGGTGTTTTTTGTTTGGTATTCTCTTTAGTCCTTTTGACCCACAAGTTTTGTCAGGTGTCCAGATTTCCAGTTAACTGGAAGAAAAATGGAAGAGTAACCTTCCCTCTTTAAAAATAAAATTAAAATATTTGCATATAACTTATATAGCAACTAACTCTTCAGAGAATCCTAAAATTCATAGTAAAGTTATAGGTACAAATAACTTAAAAAAAAACTGAGTAATTTTTGAGACAGCATCTCACTGTCACTAGCCTCTGGAGTGCAATGGCATGATCATGGCTCACTATAGCCTTGGCCTCCTGAGCTTAAGTGATCCTTCCACCTCAGCCTCCCAAGTAGCTGGGATTACAGGTACAAGCCACTGTGCCTGGCTAATTTTTAAATTTTTTGTAGAGATGGGGTCTCATTATGTTGCTCAGGCTAGTCTCGATCTCCTGGGCTTAAGCGATCTTCCTGCCTTAGCCTCTCAAAGTGCTAGGATTACAGGCATGAGCCACCACATATGGCAGCACAAATAGCTTTTTTTGCTTTATCTTTATTTATTTATTTATTTATTTATTTATGTTTTTAATTTTTTTCAAGGTGGAGTCTGGCACTCTGTCACCCAGGTTGGAGTGCCGTGGCACAATATCAGCTCACTGCAACCTCTGCCTCCCGAGTTTAAGCAATTCTCATGCCTTGGCCTCCCAAATAGCTGGGACTACAGGTGCACACCATGATGCGTAGCTAATTTTTGATTAAAAACATTTTTTTTGAGACAGAGTCTTGCTCTGTTGCCCAGACTGGAGTGCAGTGGTGCAGTCTTGGCTTGCTGCAACCTCTGCCTTTCGTGTTCAAGTAGTTCTCCTGCCTGAACTCCTCAGTAGCAGAGATAACAGGTGTATACCACCATGCCCAGCTAATTTTTGTATTTTTAGTAAAGACGGATTTTGCCATGTTGGCCAGATTGGTCTGGAACTCCTGACCTCAAGTGATCTGCTTACCTTGGCTTCCCAAAATGCTGGGATTATAGGGGTGAGCCACCACATCTGGCCTATCTTGATTTATTTATAATGACTGTCTACAGAAACAAGTGTGTGGGGCTTTCTTAGTGTATTTTCAGGAGTCAAAAATCTAAACTTTAAAAAATCTGTAAATTTAAGATAGGTGCTGATTGAATGTGCTATATTTTTCTTTTTAAACAGGAATATTAAGAAAATCACTTTACCAAGTATTGGTCGATTTCGTCACTTTACCAATGAAACTTTGCTAGATATTTTATTTTATAATAGCCCCACCTACTGTCAGACAATTGTGGAAAAAGTAGGAATGGAGGTAAACCGTCTGCATGCACTCTTTATGAGCCGGAACCCAGACTTCAAAGGAGGTGTCTCTGTTGCTGGTCACAGTTTAGGTAAAACTGTCAACTATTCACCTTTTAAATACAATTTTTGTTGAGTCATTACTGCTTTCAGTGTAGGTGATATTGTTAGTGCAAAATTAAGAATTACAGATTTTAAGTTTCAGAAAGGGTGGAAATGAAAGCTTTGAGTTTAGATTCTGCCTTTTCTATATTCACTTGTAGTATTACCTAGGAATGTTATGTATTTTAATTTATTCTGCTGTTTGATATAATAAAATTATTAATTATCAGGTCTTACAACATGTAACATTTGTATAACTTTTAACTATAGACTTTGAAAAAAGAATGTATTTAGTGTTATAAAAGCACCTACTATATTATAAGCCAAAATGTTTTTTTCTTAGGTTCTTTAATATTGTTTGACATCCTGTCTAATCAAAAAGATTTGAATTTATCAAAGTGCCCTGGCCCTCTTGCTGTTGCTAATGGAATTGTGAAGCAGCTACATTTTCAGGAAAAGCAGGTATGTCTGCACATGGCCAATTAACATTTCAATTTAGAGTCTATGGAGCTGAACAGTTTTCAAAAGTCTGAACCGTTTCCTGAAGCTTTTTGTTTGATCGTTTGAACAAGGCCTTGCCTGGTTGCTTGGGCTAGTCGAGCTCCTTCCTGGCCTCAGGTGATCCTCCTGACTTGGCCTCCCAAAGTGCTAGGATCAGTAACTCTTCAGAGAATCCCCAAATTCAGAGTACAGTTATTGGCACAAATAAAATAGCTACTGTGTCCAGCCCTGAAACTGGACACTGAGGGTGGATCAGAGTACACTGAGGTTTAGAAATGGATTGGAATCATATAGCTCATTGTTTGAGTTTCTCACTTTTCTTCTTTATGGATTATAAATTTAAATGTGGAAGTTTGTGATTTTAAAAAATGTAAATAATAGGAAATGGGGACGTAAGTGATTTATTAAATTTGTATACTTTTCAGAATATTCAAACTTTTTTTTTTTTTGAGACAAAATCTTGCTCTGTTGCCCAGGCTGGAGTGCAGTGGTGTGATCTTGGCTCACTGCAACCTCCACCTCCCGGGTTCAAGTGATTCTCCTGCCTCAGCCTCCTGAGTAGCAGGGACTACAGGTGTGTGCCACCATGCCCGGCTAATTTTTTGTATTTTTAGTAGAGACAGGATTTCACCGTGTTGGCCAGGATGGTCTCGATCTCCTGACCTCTTGACCCACCTGCCTCAGCCTCCCAAAGTGCTGGGATTACAGGTGTGAGCCACTGCACCCGGCCAGAATATTCAAACTTTGAATGGCAAAGTACTATACCTGAAATTATGATTTGTAGATAGAGCAAAATTGATTGATTTTTCACAGATTAGGAGACATTATATGGGAGTTTTTCTGAATTTGTAATGTTTTGCATACTTTTTTTAAAAGATATCTGAAGAGCCAAAGCTGACTTTGGATGAGTCGTGTGACCTTGATGTTGAAAATGAAGAAATCCTAACTTTGCAAGAAACTCTGGAAGCACTTAGCCTCTCTGAATATTTTAGCACTTTTGAAAAGGAAAAGATTGATATGGAATCCCTGGTACTGATGATAGTTTGATTCATTTTGTTTGAAATTGTTTTTCTTGTGTATAGGTTGAAAATTAAGAATAAACACTTTTGTATCAAAATACATTCCAGAGTAGACAAAGACTGAAATGTTTAAAAAAATTGAAAAACACAGAATATTTTTTTGTATTCTGAAAGGCTTTTCTGAGTATGAAGAAAAATCCAGAAGCCATCAAAGATAAAAATTGTATAACGGTAGATACCGATTACAACATCTAAAGGCCAATGATAGATTTGCAACACACATTATAGACAGAGGGCTTACTTCATAATATTCAAAGCTTCTACAAATCAGGTACAGAAGGATCATCACATCATTGTGATAGGTAAATAGGCAAAGAATGTAAACATGATTTACAGAAAAGGAAATAACAAATGACTTCTTACCTATGAAAACTCATAAGGGAAATGGAAATTAAAAGTACAATGAGATTTTTTTAACTTACTAGTTGGCAAAAATAGGAAGTTTGATAATACGTGGCCAGAATAAAGGGAAGTAGGCATTGTTATATATTGTTAGTCAGACTGTAAATTGGTACAGCCTCTATGGAAGGCAGTTTGGCAGTATCTCTAAGAATATAAAAATTACCCTGTGCTTTATCAGTTTCATTTCCAGGAATATTTCCTATAGAGAAATATTCACACAAGAATATCTACAAGGATACTCATGGTAGTGTTTGCAATATAACAAAGCATGTTGAGGAGTAGGTGCTAGTGAAATCATTTATGGTGCATCCACATAATAGAGTACCCTACAGCTGTTGAATGAATGAGGTGGTGTCAGAGATATCCATCTCTAAGATACATTACATGATGAGAGCAAAGTTCAGTACTATGTGCATAGCAGACTACACACACACAGAAAAACATGTAGGTGCCATGCATACATAAGACATCTCTTCAAAGAGCAAATTTCTAGCAGTTGCTGCTAAGGGGAGAATTGTATGCTTGGGGCAGCAGTGGAAGGAAGATATTTCGTCATATGCTTGACTATAGCTTTGGAATTTTGTGCGACATGTATAATCTGTTAATAGAATGATTTAGGTGTGGAGGCCTAAGGCTTTATAGCCTAAACTAATACATGATTTAAATATAAAATAATTAACTTTTAAAAAGTTGACTGGCTCTTAGATTGCTTTAGTTGATGTGGTTTCTTTATAATTTTCATATTCTAATTTTGGTTCTTCTGTCACTAGATTGATTAATGTGCTTGTTTGTTTCCTTTTAAAGCTTATGTGTACAGTTGATGACCTGAAGGAAATGGGGATACCCCTTGGACCCAGAAAGAAGATAGCTAACTTTGTAGAACATAAAGCAGCCAAACTGGTAAAGTTCACCTCTGACCTCGAGAAAAACTAAAACTCATGGTGTGACCAGCTCGTTTATATTATAGAAAATTTTAATACTACTATGGTTAGGTAAGCTAGTTTGCTCCTTACTTAGGGCACAGTAATGGAGCTGATGGAAACTCAGACTTTGGAGCCAGTCAGAGTTGAGTTTAAGTTCACATTAGGGTAACTGACCATCCTAGTTTTTCTGGGACTAAGTTTATAGGATGAAGAACTTTCAGTTATAAAATGGATATTTAAGAATTTTCTGGTGCAAAACTGGTTAAGTTCTGGACAAAGAAATTCTCAATTCAACCACTCACTAACTCCATATTAATGAGCTATTTTTGTTTGGTTTTATTCATCTGTTTATTTTGAGACGGGATTTTGCTGTGTTTCTCATTGCTGGTCTCAAACTCCTGGACTTAAGCT
This sequence comes from Sapajus apella, assembly GCF_009761245.1. Taxonomy (NCBI): domain Eukaryota; kingdom Metazoa; phylum Chordata; class Mammalia; order Primates; family Cebidae; genus Sapajus; species Sapajus apella. The sequence continues at coordinate 23,190,511 of NW_022436953.1, forward strand.
ATCCTCCCACCTCAGCCTTCTGATCATGAGCGATTTTCTTAATTTTTCTGATCCTTTGTTTTGTTCATTTCTGAAATGGAAGTAATAATACCTTCCATGAAATAATGCATGCAAAGCTTAGCACCAAGGAATAGCTCACTTTCTTTCTTCTTGTTCCTTATCATCTAAAGAGAAGAGGAAAAACATATACACTAATGTCTTATTAAATAAACAAAAAACAGCAAAAATTTTTAACAATACAAAACAAGGCAACAACTAAAAAGCATTTAAAACTAGAACAACTGGAAAAATATACTTGTTTTATTAATTTTAATTTATTGATTAAATTAATTTTACAGAGGTTTTCTAATTGGAAAAATTAGGCGACACTTGGAGTGGCTGTTTTATTTTTATTGTTGTTAACATGGTCTTTGATGATCCTTCCATCTTTTGAATTTCTGTGGTTCTATTATTTTACTACCTATTTGCAACTCTTAACATATGTCATTTCTTTTTTTTGAGACGGAGTCTTGCTCTGGTCACGCAGGCTGGAGTGCAGTGGCGTGATCTCAGCTCACTGCAACCTCATCTCCTGGGTTCAAGTGATTCTCCTGCCTTAGCCTCCCAAGTAGCTGGGGTTATAGGTGCCTGCCACCATGCCTGGCTAATTTTTGTATTTTTTAGTAGAGACGGGGTTTCACCATGTTGGCCAGGTTGGTCTCGATTTCCTGACCTCAGGCCTGGAGTGTTGGGATTACAGGTGTGAGCCATCATGCCCAGCCACGTCATGTCTTTATATGGAAAATGACTATAAATTCATAGGACTGATTTTTTTTTTTTTTTTTTTAATGGTTAGCTTAAGGAATTGAGTCTTTCAGTACTTGATTGAATATCTCTTTTGAGTTAGGCATTGTGTTCAATTCTTGGGAGCTGGAGATTAACCAAGAGTGTGCTATCTAGTTATGGGGAGCATGTTGAGCTCAAATGTCAACATACCGGTCCCATTATAGTGTGGTGTGTGAGAAGTGCCTGTTCTGGCTTGTTGAGACAAGCATGGGGTTGGTGAGAGAAGTCTTCCCAAAGGTGATGGTGCTTGAGCTTGAAGGAGGGGTAAGGTTAGGGGAGATGGCCTTCTGGGAGCTGGCATGTAGTTTTCCTGTAGCTGAAGCGTGAGGAAAGCTGGAAGCTGGGAAGGGTAGAGGGTTCTAAAAGCCCAAATGGCAGGTGTGGTGGCTTGGAGTTTTCTCTTGTAAGGGAGTGGTTCTTAAACATGTTCTTATGGCCATGAAAGTCATGGTGTTTTTAAACAAACATTACAAACTGCTGACCTGCTTATTCTATCACAAGTTATGATTTAGCACCAAATCATCTATTTAGTCTAAATTTTAATTTTAACTTTTGGGTTGTGGAGAGCTTGCTTGGTTACAGTGCACAGGTAAAGTTGGAAAGTGGTGAAGCTGGAGGCAGTTGGAATCTTTTCTAGTAGTAACTGTAATTGTACAGGGACTGAAGGAGAGATGATGACAGGGTATAAAGTAGGAGGCGGAGAGGGAGGGAGCAACTCAAAAGACGTTTTAGATGTAGACAAGCAGTATTTGGTAAGTGCTGAGAAAGGTTATTAGCTTTGGCAGTGAAGAGGTATCTTTGGTGTCATTTTTCTTGTATGTTGAATCATTCTGTCATTCCAGTTTACAAAGAGCTTTTCATCTCACCTGAGTTTCACAACAACCCTGTGAGTAGATCCCCAGGTGTCTGTCTCTGATGAGCACAGTAGTTAAACTGAGACTAGGACACAAGTGTGTCAGGCTGGGTGCTCCATACATCAAAATGCTTGTCTCCATGTCTATATCAGTGAAGCAAAAGTCTGTAAAAAAAACAAGAAACGAGAAGCTTTGTGTTCAGGCTTTACACCATGTTCTTACTTTATTCTGTAATGAAAGGGGAAAAGTAGAAAAAGATTCTATAGTTCTTGAAGAATTTCTAGAAGGAGACTGGTTTATGGGCTGCAGTTGCTTGGGTATATAATTTATGGCATTATAAGAATGTTTTGAAATGAGCAAAAATCGCCAGGCACGGTGGCGCATGCCTGTAGTCCTATCTACTCAGGAGGCTGAGACTGGAGGATCTCTTGAGTCCAGGAGTTTGGGGCTGTAGTGCGCTATGCCGATCGGGTGTCCGTACTAAGCTCGGCATCAATATGGTGACCTCCTGGGAGCGAGGGACCACCAGGTTGCCTAAGGAAGGGTGAACTAGCCCAGGTTGGAAACAGAGCAGGTCAGAGCTCCTGTGCTGATCAGTAGTGGGATCATGCCTGTGAGTAGCCACTGCACTCCAGCCTGGGCAACATAGCAAGACCCTGTCTCTTTATTTAATTAAAAATGAATAAAAAATAAAATGAAATGAGCAAAAATCTATAGAGTGATCTTATTTTTTAAATTAAAAAGCAGTTGCCTTTGGATGAACCATGAAACTTTCTTAGCTGAGCTGCCATTGATTGCTTTACATTTCTTACAGATAACAAGTTGCTACTAAATCAATACAAAAATAATATGGTGTGTCCTGTTGAGTTACTATAACTGAAATAATGGGACCAAAATTAGCAATTATTTTAAATAAGGAGATCAAATATTTGTGACTGTGTTCTTTTTTTTTTTTTTTTCTTTTTAAAGCATCTTAGTAATTTTCATTTGAAAAAGAATTGTTTCTAGTGTTGGGAATATTGATAGTCAAGTATGTATATGTTCACTTTTTTTTTTTGTTTGAGAGGCAGTATCAATTGCTCTGTCCCCCAGGCTGGAGTGCAGTGGCATGATCTCAGCTCACTGTAACCTTTGTCCTCAAGTTCAAGCGATTCTCCTGCCTCAGCCTCCTGAGTAGCTGGGATTACAGGTGCCTGGCACCATGCCCAGCTAATTTTTGTATTTTTAGTAGAGACTGGGTTTCACCATGTTGGTCAGGCTGGTCTTGAACTCCTGACCTCAGGTGATCTGCCTGCCTCGGCCCCTAGAGTGTTGGGATTACAGGTATGAGCCACTATACCCAGCCTGTGTTGGTTCACTTTTAAACACTGTTGGTTCACAATTTAAAAATTATTGCAAATAATTTTAGGGAAACAAAACAACTGTTGGCAACAGGACAGTTTCTGATCTCCTTAAACAATTCTCAGCAATTTAGAATGTTTTATGAATATAATGGGCGGTACTTCTGAGTGAGAAAGCAGATTTAAAGTGAAGAACCCTGAAAATGTTCCTATTTTGGATTTTAGGCTTAATTTTGTGTTGGGTCCAAAGGGCAGAGATAATCAAACCTTCTAAAATATTAATCATAGAAGCAGTTACAAGCTAGCTAAGATTTTTCTTTTTTCTTTTTATTTTTTGATTTTTCTTTTTTATAGGCTGCCTTTTCAATTAACCAGTTAGACTTACTTTCCTGATTTCCTGGTGTTTGGAATTAAATAATAGATAAGATCATTTTGGCCAGCTGTGTTGGTAAGGCACTGTTGATAGCTGTTTAAACAGAGGCTAACACTTAGTCATTCACAACCTAACTCAGTGCTATTGGGAAGTAAACAAGTCCCTCTCCCACCCAGCTGTTTAAATATCTTCCATGTTATTGTTACTGCTGTATTCAGGGCAAATTACAAAACCAGTGTGAATGGCTTTTGTCTCATTATAGAGGTAACACTTTTTTTTTGTTTTGTTTTTTGAGAGGAGTCCTGCTGTGTTGCTCAGGCTGAAGGGCAGTGCTGGATCTCAGCTCACTGCAACCTCTGTCTCCCAGGTTCAAGCAGTTCTCTTGCTTCAGTCTCCCAAGTAGCTGGGATTACAGGCCTCTGCCACCACGCTCAGGTAATTTTTTAATATTTTTAGTAGAGACGGGGTTTTGCCGTGTTGGTCAGGCTGATCTCAAACTCCTGACCTCAGGTGATCTGCCCGCCTTGGCCTCCCAAAGTTCGGGGATTAAGGTATGAGCCACCGTGCCCAGCTGAGATAACACCTTTTGTGTAGATGCCCCAAAGTTTTTGTTTACTTATAGAAACGCATAGATCTTTTAAAAAATTACTATGATTATTTTTTGAGACAGGGTCTCACTCTGTTACTCAGGTTGGAGTTCAGTGTTGCCCACATGGCTCACTGCAACCTCCACCTCCTGGGTTCAAGCAATCCTCCCACCTCATCCTCCCAGGTAGCTGGGACTTCAGGCATGTACCACCATGCTGGACTAATTTTTCTATTTTTTATAGAGATGGGGATTTGCCATGTTTCCCAGGCTGGTCTTGAACCCCTGAGCTCAAGTGATCCACCCACCTCAGCCTTCTAAAGTGCTGGGATTACAGGCGTGAGCCACTGTGCTGAAATGCTTAGATCTTAAGTGTGCAGTAGGATAAGTTTTCACGATTGTATGCACTTGTGTAATCACTGCCTAAAACAAGAAATTGAACATTTCTATGTTCATTTCTATGTTCTATGTTCATTTCTATTTTATGAGGGAGTTCAGGTAGCTCCCTCATGCTTCTTTGTAGTTAACTCCTCCCACCACAAAACCACACTTCTGATTTCCTTCAATATGGAATAGTTTGCCTGTTCGTTCATATAAATAGAATGAACAGTATGTGTTCTTTTTTTTTTTTGTCTCCAGGCACCAGGCTGGAGTGCAGTGGCACAATCTTGGCTCACTGCAATCTCTGCCTCCTGGATTCAAGCAATTCTCCTGCCTCAGCCTCTTGAGTAGCTGGGACTACAGGTGCGAGCCACCACGCCCAGCTCATTTTTGTATTTTTTAGTAGAGATGGGGTTTCACATGTTGGCCAGGATAGTCTTGATCTCTTGACCTCGTGATCTGCCTGCCTCAACCTCCCAAAGTGCTGGGATTACAGGCGTGAGCCACCGTGCCTGGCCTATATATTCTTTTATACTTGGTTTCTTTTACTCAAAGTAATATTTTTGAGATTTGTCTAATGAGAGCCAATACTTAGTTGTAGCTGTTTTGCTATATTTTCTTTGCTTCTTGTTTTTCTTAAGAATATTAAATTATAGACATCGTGACATTTGTTCCCCAAATATTTAGTATGCATCTCTAAAAAGGACTTGTACAAAGTTTTTTAAATTTAAAATTTTTTTTGAGACAGGTCTCTCTCTGTTGCCCAGGCTGGAGTGCAGTGGCATGATCACAGGTCACTGCAGTCTTGACCTTCTAGGCTCAAGTGATCCTCCCACCCCAGCCTCCTGAGTAGCTGGGACCACAGGTGTACACCACCAGGCCTGGCTAATTTTTTATTTTTTGTAGAGATAGAGGTCTCACTGTGTTGCCCACGTTGGTCTTGAACTCCTGTCCTCAAACGATTCTGCCACCTTGGCCTCCCAATGTGCTGAGATTACAGGGTGAGCCACTGTGCCTGGCCTGGACATTTTTTTTAATTAGCTAAAGCAAAAGCTGCAGGGAATAAAAAGTACATTAAAAAAAAATCCTAATACTATTACTATTCCTAAGAAGTTACTAATCATCCCTTAACACTGTGATACCATGTTTTATAATTATAGCTGGGAGCTGAACCTTTCCTCAAGATTGTGTTATTACATTTTGGTATTTTACAGAAAAAAGCATTGTCAGAAAAGAAGGCGGTGGCGGTCGCTTCTACAAAAGGACAAGAGGAAAGTGCCCAGAAAACTAAAGACATGGCTTCTCTCCCCGCAGAATCTAATGAGTCAAAGAGGAAACTTCCAGTTGGTGCTTACGTTTCTTCTGTGTGTGTTAATTACGAGTCTTTTGAAGTTGGCGCCGGACAGGTAAGTTTGTGTATGGACTAGGGCTACATAGTTCCTGTTGGAATCATACATCTTTATCATTTGGGTTGGCCTTATGTTCTTTAAATATTTATTTGACATTTATTTGGGATGTGGAGAAAACTGATTTTCTCTTAGTGAAAATTTTTTGCTTCTTCGACAATTCTCAAAATAAAGGATTAAATGCATAAAGAACATGTTATCTGACTTTTGAAATTGTTTCTATTTCAGCTTCTCCACACTCATACTTTTTTAGTCTCTTATAGCCACTAACAACAGAAGTGGCCATAGTTAGAAAATTATGTTCAGAATATACTTCAGTTTCTATGAGAGCAACTTGGCTGTATTCACTCAGCCTGTGTTTTCTGCTACTTTTAATTCTTCCCTTGGGGAAAAAGTCTTATAAAAATTGACCAATGCTGCGTTTAATAATATGCTTTAACATACTTGTATCACAGTGGCTTTCAGAATTATTAAAATCCTTTTTGTCAATGTTACTGTCAGGATATTTATAGTTGGGTATATAAAGATGCATTTCCATAAGTGAGTTCATGAAGGTACAAAATGAAATTGGATGTTTGATTTGTATTAAAAATGAAGTTGTAGAGGAATATATTCTTTTTTTTTTCTTTGAGATGGAGTCTTTCTCTTTCGCCACGCTGGAGTGCAGTAGTGCGATATTGGCTCACTGCAACCTCCACCTCCCAGGTTCAAGTGATTCTACTGCCTCTGCCTCCTGGGTAGCTGGGACTACAGGCACGCACCCAGCTAATTTTCGTATTTTTTAGTACAGATGGGGTTTCACCATGTTGGCTTGGATGGCCTCAATCTCTTGACCTTGTGATCTGCCCGCCTTGGTCTCCCAAAGAGCTGGGATTATAGGTGTGAGCCACCGTGCCTGGCATTTTTTTTTTTTGCGACAGAGTCTCCCTCTGTCACCCAGGCTGGAGTGCAGTGGGGCTGACTTAGCTCACTGCAATCTCCACTCCCACCTTGAAGCGATTCTTCTACCTCAGCCTCCTGAGAAGCTGGGACTACAGGCGTGCACCACCACGCCCAGCTAATTGTTGTATTTTTAGTAGAGACAGGGTTTCACCATGTTGGTCAGGATGGTTTCGATCTCTTGACTTCGTGATCTGCCCACCTTGGCCTCGCGAAGTGCTGGGATTATAGGTGTGAGCCACTGCACCTGGCCCAATTTACCTGTTTTTCTATTGTGTTTTTTTTTCTTTACTGACATTTAGGAAATGTTTCCAGATTAAGGTTATTAGCTCCTTGTCATGTATGTTATAAATATTTCTTCCAGTTTGTAATTGTTCTTTAGCTTTCTTTTTCCTCTTTTTGTTTGCTGGAACAAAACTGTCACATTTGTAAATATAAGGACAAACCTAGGAATGTGAAGGAATGTGACTTAGTTAGAAGGGGCAGCTTAGCATAGTAGAAAGATAATTGGATTTGGAATTACAAGTCCTGGATCTAAGTCTGCACTCTGCCACTCGCTGGCTCTGTGTTCTTGGGTAATTATGTCACGTATTTGAGCTTCACTATGGGCATATGGTTTTTGCCTTACTTCCCTCTGTCTGTGGACCTCTGTCAAACACTTGGATTATGCCATTCGTTGTTCTTCACTCTTAAGATACTAAAATAAAAAGACACATTTTCTGCTACTGAGAAACAAATGAAAGAGCTTTGCAAACTGTGGAGTGCTGTACAGATGACAGTGCTTTCTCTTGAGAGAGGCTGTATGTAAGCCACTCAAAATATGCTCTTTCAGGACAAATCATTTTTCTGATGGAAAGAAACTTAACTGGAGAGGATGATAGTTATAATAATCAGAAGTAACGCTCACTGAGTGCTTAAGCGAGCCAGGTTCTGAGCTAAGCACCTTATATGGATTAGGTTATTTATTTTTCAATCACATGTGAGCTTGGCATTGTTATAATCCCCATTTATAAATCAGGAAACTGAGGTGAAGGAGAGAGAGGTTAAGAAACTTGCCCAAGGTCACACAGTGAGTAAGGAGTGAAACCATGATTCAGACCCAGGCAGTTTGAGCTTAGAAGTCTAAAGTTTTAACCATATTTATAACTATATAAATACAGTAATTCTTACATGCTATTATGTTATGCTAGACAATAAGTAAAAGTATAGTTAGAGGATATAATAGTCTATAAAGATTTTAAAGAGAATTTTCTTAGTACTTTTAAGCTAGCAACAGCTGTCTGAGGGGCATCATCTATATTTGGTGTTTTTAAGTAAGTGTAGTTCCAAGAATTTTTGAACATTCAGAAGAATTTTCTACTATGTGATGTTGGAACAATCATCTTTTATTGTTATTTGATTCTTTCCAGGTTTCTGTTGCTTACAACTCATTAGACTTTGAACCAGAGATATTCTTTGCCTTGGGATCTCCAATTGCTATGTTTCTTACCATTCGAGGAATTGACAGGATAGATGAGAATTACAGCCTTCCTACCTGTAAAGGGTTCTTCAATATTTATCATCCGGTAAGTAACTGATTTTACTTTCTTCTTTAAAACTTTTTTTTTTTTTTAATTTTTTCCTTTTTTATAGAGATGGGATCTTGCCCTGTTGACCAGGCTGGTATCAAACTCCTGGCCTCAAGTGATCCTTCCATCTCAGCCTCCCAAATTGCTGGGATTACAGGTGTGAGCCTCTGTGCTGACGTTTTACTTTCTTTTTTGAACAAGATGAAGAACCTGTCCTCTTTATCCTAATAAATTCTACAAAATCTTGATTTTGTTCGGTTCAACGCTCTGTTCTAAGAGTTATAGTCTGACACTTTCCAATAAACTTTTCTACCAAAAGCCTTTGTTCAAGGAAATACTTCTGTTGCCTTGCTTGCAAAGTAACCTTACACACAAACTAGAAAATCTTTTTATAATTGTCAGTATTTGAATAAGACGTGGAGAAAAATAAAGTACTCTGATTTGCCATGTATCTATTTTCTTACCCAGCAAAGGCATATAACTCAAAACAGCTTCATAAATCTCTTTTATTCATTTATTCGTAAATTCTTCTATTTATAGCTTGATCCAGTGGCATATAGATTAGAACCTATGATTGTTCCAGATTTGGACCTAAAAGCTGTTCTCATTCCACATCACAAAGGCAGAAAAAGACTTCATTTAGGTAAAAAGCAAATACTATAAAAACTTTTTTTCCTGTCATTTATAATCTGTAATGAATTATGAAAATTTTGACACTAAATTATCTCTGAAGCATTAGTATTATTTAAGTGCCTACTATGTTCAGAACTTTTAAACTAAGAATTTGGAAGAGCTGTAACAAAGTTATAAATAAGTTATTTCTCTTTGATGACATTCTAATTGTTGAGATAATTAAGAAAGGGGGAAGTTGGTAATAAGGCAATAAGATGCATAATTAGATTTTTTTAATTTTTTTGAGACAGAGTCTTGCTGTGTTGCCAGGCGCCAGGCTGGAGTGCAGTGGTGCAATCTCGGCTCACTGCAAACTCCGCCTCCCGGGTTCAAGCAGTTCTCCTGCCTCTGCCTCCCGGGTAGCTGGGTCTACAGGCGCAAGCCACCACGCCCAGCTAATTTTTTTCTATTTTTATTAGAGATGTTGGCCAGGATGGTCTAGATCTCTTGACATCATGTTCCGCTCGCCTCAGCCTCCCAAAATGCTGGGATTACAGGCTTGAGCCACTGCGTTTGCCTTATGATTAGATTTTGATAGAGTTTGGTTATAAGTTTTGGAATTAGGCAGAAGAATAATATTTAAAGTTATGACCAGATCATCAAGAAATAAATTTGATGTTGTCTAAGTGAATTGTCATTTTCTTGCTAACTAGACACACTTTCCTGTTAAAAAATTCATTAAGCATAATAGATTGGTGATTCCAAGTAGAATTTAGGTTTCTCTTTTTCCTGTTAAGGGTGTATATTAACCCTACGTTTGAAAGTTTGGGTAGAAGGGATGGGAGGGGTAGAAGAGAAGGAAAAGTGATCATGCACTCTTATGTGAAAGTGTGTTTTTTGTTTGTTTTGCTAACATGCTTTTTTGAAATATTTAACTCTTTTGAAGTTAAACTAAGACATGTGTTTGATAACTCAAGAGACCTTGAATTCACACGTAATTATTAGACAAGAGTAGAAAAAGTGAAGGAGCAGGGATTTCTTCATTTCTGAGTTGGAGTTTAAGTGGTGATTTTATCAGAATCTTAAATTCTCCACCTGAACCCGGGAGGCGAAGGTGGCAGTGAGCCAAGATTGTGCTACCGCACTCCAGGCTGGGCAACAGAGTAAGACTCTGTCTCAAAAAAAAAGAATCTTAAATTCTCAAAACCACTTCCTGTTTGCATTTTTAAATCTTGTAGGCCTCTTTTTATTTTTATTTTTTTAACAATAGAGATAGGGTCTCACTCTGTTGCCCAGGCTAGTCTTGAACTCTGGGCCTCAAACGATTCTCCCATCTTGGCCTCCCAAAGTTTTGGAATTACTGGTGTGAGCTACTGTGTCTGGCCCCCATGTTTAAATTTACTTTTTTTTTAAACTGTAAGAATGTGTTTACATTTTTATGGTATTTGAACTTTTTTTATTTGGAGAGAGGATATTTGTAGATTTTGGCTGGATCAAGTTTAGTCATTAAAAAAGAAATAACAGAATGAGACTCTCCATGACATTTTAACATGTTGAGAGTTCTTGGCTGAGCACTCCATATATTTGACATTTAAGAGAGGAAGAAGCAGTCTTATCTTGTCTGAGAAGAGTGTTAACTTGTAGTTTTTGTGATGCAGAAGTTTACCCAGTGACTAATGAACTTGTGCCATCTTAATCTCTTTAGAATTGAAAGAAAGTCTCTCTCGTATGGGATCTGATTTGAAGCAGGGTTTTATTAGCTCTCTCAAAAGTGCTTGGCAGACATTAAATGAGTTTGCCCGTGCTCATACCTCTTCAACTCAGTTGCAAGAAGAATTGGAGAAGGTGGCCAATCAGATCAAAGAAGAAGAAGAAAAGCAAGTCGTTGAAGGTAAATTTGACATTTGAGGCATTTGCTAATACAAATGTTTTATATGAACATAACACTTAAAAGTTATATAATGATGCATTTTCTTTCTAGACATTTTTGTTAAATTATAGAAGCTCTTTAAAGGAAACTGTACTGTCGGTTGCATTACTTCAAAACCCATGTCATCTTTTTTTAGTGGGTTTTTACCTGATAGTTACTGAACTTTTTCCTCTGCAGTTTAAAAATTTTATTGTGATTGTTAAGGCCAGAGTGGAATTTCCGAGATGAGCACTCAATTTTTTTAGTGTTTGCATTTTAAAGACTCACTCTGAGAAGTTTTCTTTCTAATACTGTTGTTTAACTATGTTACAGAGTTATGCAATGTTTGGTCATTGTGCTGTGATGTTCTTGACTTTTTCAGATTCTAATCCTGTTTCCTTTTTTTCTACAATGCTTTCTCACTTATCTTCACAACTCCTCTCAGCTTGTTGGCTCTTTCTCCTCTCTCTTGGGTAACCAGCCTCTCTTCCCCTGGCTCTTTGGAGGAATGGGGAGTGAGCCTGGTAGCTCCTCAGGTTGCTACGTGTGTCAAGCAGTATTCTCATTGAGCCCAGAAAGTCAGCTAAAGTCAAAGGATAATGATTAAGTGATTGACTTTGATATTGAAATGGTTTAAATTCTAGCAGAAAAGGTTGTTGAAAGTCCAGATTTTTCCAAGGATGAGGACTACTTAGGGAAGGTTGGAATGTTAAATGGAGGCCGCCGAATTGACTACGTTCTTCAAGAAAAACCAATAGAGAGTTTTAATGAATATCTTTTTGCTCTTCAGAGTCACTTATGCTATTGGTAAGTGTTCTTAAATTTGGTAACATTTGAGGGGGCTTTAGGTGCTACCACATGCGGCAATTTTAGTTTTAGTGAGATTCTTTTACTGATACAATGTGCTGTGAATATTCATTGGAACTCATATATTCAGAATCATTATTTTTCCCCGTTAGCTATCCACCAGATGGCAGTATGTCATCTGTTTTTGTCCAAAGACCCTTGGTTCTTGCACACTGTTTTCATGGGAATGCCTTTCACAGTGGGAGTGGTAGGGACTTTGAAATGCCATTCTTTCCTGTGTCCCTGTCACCAAGGAGAATTGCAACACAGCTATTTTGGTGCTAATCAGTATCCATTTAGTTTTTTTCTTTTTTTTTTTTTTGCTCCCAAGATCCAACTATGAGCTTTTTACCATTTAGTTTTTAAGGACAGCTTTGAGATTATGCTGCTTTATTTATTACACTGAGATTACATTGCTATCATTTGCCCTTCTTAGAGTTGAACAGAATAGAACCTCCATTTTCTACCATTGTGCATAGAAGTTAATTTCTACTAATTGTTTCTTAAGTAAGGGTGCTTTTTCTTTTCATAGGGAATCTGAAGATACTGCTCTGTTATTACTTAAAGAAATTTATCGAACAATGAACATTAGTCCAGAACAGCCCCAGCATTGATCAGACTTCAGTTTTACTGTGTGAGTTTATCCTTATTGAATGTACACATTCTGAATGTTTGCATTCTCACATCTGTTGTATGGAGTTGATGTTGACTGATTTTGCTTTTTTCTGTTTCCTCTGAGTTTTTGTTGTTTTGTTGTTTTAAAAAATTCACAGTAGAGACATTAAGGAAGAGAATTGGTTTGCAATTTATATTTCTGACTTATTACAGTCTTTCTTTCTTTCCTTCCTTCCCTCCTGCCTTCCTTCCTTCCTTCCTTCCTTCCTTCCTTCCTTCCTTCCTTCCTTCCTTCCTTCCTTCCTTTCTTTCTTTCTTTCTTTCTTTCTTTCTTTCTTTCTTTCTTTCTTTCTTTCTTTCTTTCTTTCTTTCTTTCTTTCTCTTTCTTTCTTTCTTTCTTTCTTTCTTTCTTTTCTTTTCTTTTCTTTTCTTTTCTTTCTTTCTCTTTCTTTCTTTCTTTTCTTCTTTTCTTTCTTCTTCTCTTTCCTTTCTTTTTTTAAATGAGATAGGGCCTCACTCTGTCACCCAGGCTAGAGTGCAGTGGTTGCAATCCTAGCACACCACAACCTCAAACTTCTGGGCTCAAGTGATCCTCTCACCTCAGCCTCCCGCAGTGTTGGGATTACAGGTACAGCCACTGCACCCATCCCCATCTGTTTGGCTCC
>NW_022436953.1:23203529-23213237 GCF_009761245.1 Sapajus apella
CTCCTTAGGCAACCTGGTGGTCCCCAACTCCTGGGAGGTCACCATATTGATGCCGAACTTAGTGCGGACACTGCATCAGTATAGCGCATTACAGCGCAGAACTCCTGAACTCAAGGGATTCTCCACCCTCAGCCTCCTGAGTAGCTAGGACTACACGCATGCGCCACCGCACCTGGCTTTTAGTTTCTTTTTAAAATAGATTCCCAAGAATATCAGTTAGGAATTCCTTTGGCTGCAGCTCACAGAACACAGTTTACAATACATTAAACAAATAGGGGTTTATTTTTCTTCTATAACAAGAAGGGTTCCTCTGTTGAAGGACTCTACCAGCCACCTGGAATGCTCGCGTCTTTCCTCCTGAATGTTGACTCTTGCTGCCTCATAGTTACAAGGTGCCCTCATAGTTGCAGATACCATATCTATATTCACAACACGAATAAGAGGGGATAGAGTAGTACTGTTCAGATCTGTTGCTCTTAATTAGGGAAGCAGAAGCTTGTTCAAAAATTTACTCATAGCTATTGACTAGGCCTGTATCTAACATCCAATGTCTTGAGTCTGTATGAGAGATTATAAAAGTGGTGGTTTGAGCATTCCCAGTCTTTATAGAGGGAAGGAGCAGAGAAGGAGGTTAAGTCCTTGATGGGTCAGCTGACCTGCCAGTCAGCCATACTCTGTATTCCTAACTGTCCTCCTGAGACACCAGATACCCATATTTCATCACTAGGTTATGCATCACTTTTAAAAATAAGTAATGTGTTTTTTTTTTTTAAAGTTAGAAATTTTAAAGCCTTTTAAAGAAGCAGATACAAAGTGTTGAGCTCTACATTACTGAAATCAAAAGAAGTTCCTGCCATTATTGGTTTTCTAATAGTAAGTGGTAAATGAAGATTCCTTCAGCCTCATCTTCTACCTCGTTTTAGAGAGGTAACCACTTTTATTAGGGCTTCCTTAAAGAAATTTTTCTGACTCCATTTCCAAAATTAAACTTGTAACAAAGTAAAATAAAACTAAAGTGTAGGCCAGACCTGGTGGCGCACACGTGTAATCGCAGCACTTCGGGAGGCTGAAGCGGGTGGATCACGAGGTCAAGAGATTGAGACCATCCTGGCTAACATGGTAAAATCCCATCTCTACTAAAAATACATCAGCCAGGCGTTGTGGCTGGGGCCTGTAGTCCCAGCTACTCAGGAGGCTGAGGCAGGAGAACTGCTTGAACCCAGGAGGTGGAGATTGCAGTGAGCCAAGATTATGCCACGGTACTCCAGCCTAGTAACAGAGCGAGACTCTGTCTCAAAAAAATCTATATCTATATCTATCTGTATCTATATATATCAGCCAGGCATGGTAGCAGGTGCCTCGGTTGGGAAATGCAAGGCCAGAAGTGAAAGATTATCTCCTATAACTCATCCCCAACCTCCCTGCCTAGAGGCATGGAGGCTGTGCAAAACAGGCTGTGCCTTTTTTGTCTTTTTTAAAAGACAAAAGAGGCGGTGGCTCATGCCTATAATCCCAGCACTTTGGGAGGCAGAGGGGGATGGATCAGCTGAGGTCAGGAGGTCAAGACCAGTCTGGCTAACATGGTGAAACCCTGTCTCTTCTAAAAGTACAAAAACTAGCTGGGCATGGTGGTGGGTGCCTGTAATCCCAGCAACTCAGGAGGGTGAGGTAGGAGAATCGCTTGAACCCAGGAGGTAGAGGTTGTGGTGAGCGGAGATTGTGCCACTGCACTCCAGCCTGGATGTCAGAGTGAGACTCCGTCTCAAAAAAAAAACCCACAAATGATAGGAAAATTGACACACAATTCTTTCTTTTGTGTCTTTGAGATTGTCCCATATCTATCCATCCATCCATTCATCCATCTGTCCAATATCTGTTGAGCACCTTAAGTATTGCTTTAGGTGTTGGGTTTCACAGCAGTGGACCAAAGTCTCTGCCCTCAAGGACCTATTTTTCTCCAACGGAAGTCAGACAGCACGTGGACAGTTGAAATGCACCACATGGTAAATATTGAGCAGCAGGACGAGGAGAGGAATTCATTTGGGATAGGAGCAAGTTATTGTATATAAGATGACAAGGGACCCCCCTCATGAGTAAAGTGACATTTGAGCAAGTGAGCCAGGTGAATATCTGGAGGTAGAAGACCATTTCAGGCAGAGAGAAGAATCTGTATCAGAACATGAGAGTGACCTCATTCTTTTTATGTATTCCATTGACTGTTAGACCATAATTTGTCTAACCAGTCCCTACTGATGGGCATTTAAGTTATTCTAATCTTTTGTTAGTATGAAGAGTATTTCAATGATACATGATATTTTAATAGTTGTATTTAATTTCATTTTATAGTTCTCTTATTAAAATACTTAATTTTACCCTATTGTTGGGTGTTAGGTGATTTTCCAAATTTTCTCCATGGTAATATAACTCTGATACATAGTTTTACACACTTTTGCCTGTCTCTGTTGGCTTTGGATAAATTCTTAGAAGTAGTGTTCTTATTTCTGAGAATATTGCATATTTTGAAAAGCTTTTTGGCTGGGCCTGGTGGCTCACGCCTGTAATCCAAGCACTTTGAAAGCCAAGGCGGGCGGATCACCTGAGGTTGGGAGTTCAAGACCAGCCTGACCAACATGGGGAAACCCCATCTTTTAAGAAAGAAAGAAGTAATTTTTTTTAAATTTTAAATTAAAAAAAAAAAAAAGACAAGCTTTTTGATCCCTACATTTTGCTAAATTGCATTTCTGAAAAGTTGCTCGATTTTCTTATTTACCGTATATAAAGACCAGTATTCTTGCACTCTTGCAAACACTGGGTATTCCTGGTTTTAAAAAAAAATTTGCCAATTTGATAGCCAGAAATTGTGTTTTGTTTTTTTTTTTTGAGAAAAAAAAGAGAAAAAGAGAGAAAGAAAGAAAAAAAGGAAGAGAGAGAGGGAGAGAGAACAGGAGGAAAGAAAGAAAGAGAAAGAGAAAGGGGGAGAGAGAACAGGAGTCTTGCTCTATTGCCCAGGCTGGAATGCAGTCTAAAAATAAGTATTAAAAACCTCTTTTATGCCCATAATTGTGCCTTAACAGCGGAGACAGGAAGGAATAAGGGAAGAAAATAACAAACAGCCAACCAATATTTCATTTAAGTCTGTGAAATGCTATGCAAATGCTAAAGAGTGATTTACTTCCAATTATGTGGTCACTTTCAAAATAGGTATAATATGATACTGAGAAAAATGTATGTTCTGTGGACCTGGGGTGAAGAATTCTATAAATATTCACTGAGTTTACTTGTTCCAGGTCTGAGTTCAAATCATAGATGTCCCTGTTAATTTTCTATCTCATTGATCTGTCGAATACCAACAATGTGGTGTCAAAGTCTCCTGCTATTATTGTGCAGGAGTCCAAGTCTCTTTATAAGTCATTAAGAACTTGTCTTATGTATCTGGGTGTTCCTATATTGGGTGCGTATATATTTATGATCATTGACTCCTGTTGTTGCATTGATCCTTTTACCATTATGTAATGTCCTTCTTTGTTTCTTTTAGTCTTTGTTACCATTAAAGTCTATTTTGTCAAAGACAAAAGTTAAACTCCTGTTTTCTTTTTTTTTTTTTCTCTCCATTTGATTGGTAAGTCTTCTACCAACCCTTTGTTTTGATTCTTTGTGTGTCCTTGCTTATGAGATGGATCTGGATACAGCAAACCAGTGGGTTTTGACTTTTTATTCAATTTGCCTGTCTGTGTCTTTGATTGGGGCATTTAATCCATTTAAATTTAGGATTAATATTGATATTTGTGAGTTTAATATTGTCGTTTAATGCTAGCTGGCTATTTTGCCCATTAGTTGATATAGATTCTTCATTATGAAGATACTCTTTACCTTTTGGTAAGTTTTTGGGATGACTGATACTGGTTGTTCCTTTCTGTGTATAGTGCTTCTTTCAGAAGCTCTTGTAAAGCAGGCCTGGTGGTGATGAAATCTCTGAGTGCTTGCTTGTTCGTGAAAAATTTTATTTTTCCTTCATTTACGAAGGTTAATTTGGCTGGATATGAGATTCTGGGTTGAAAATTCTTTTCTTTGAGGATATTGAATATTGACCCCCACTCTTCTAGTTTGTAGGGTTTCAGCTGAGAGATCTGCTGTGAGTCTGATAGGCTTCCCTTTATGGGTAACCTGACCTTTCTCTCTAGCTGCCCTTAGAATTTTCTCCTTTATTTCAACCCTGGTGAATCTAATGATTATGTGTCTTGGGGTTCCTCTACTTGAGGAACAACATCTTTGTGGTGTTCTCTGTATTACCTGAAGTTGAGTATTTTCCTGCCTTACTAGGTTAGGAAAGTTTTCCTGGATAATATCCTGAAGAATATTTTCCAGCTTGGATTCATTCTCTTCATGACATTCAGGTACACCTATCAAACGTAAATTAGGTCTTTTCACATAGTCCCATATTTCTTGGAAACTTTGCTCATTCCTTTTTACTCTTTTTTCTCTAATCTTGTCTTCTCATTTCATTTCATTAAGTTGGTCTTCGACCTCTGATATCCTTTCTTCTGCTTGATCAATTGGACTGTTAAAACCTGTGCATACTTCGCGGAGTTCTCGTGTTGTATTCTTCAGTTCCATTAATTCACTTATATTCCTCTCTAGATTGTCTATTCGCGTTAGGACTTCGTCAAACCTTTTTTTCAAGGTTCTTAGTTTCTTTACATTGGGCTAGAACATGTTCTTTTAACTCACAAAAGTTTATTATCCACCTTCTGAAGCCTAAATCTGTTAATGGAACACACTTGTTCTCCATCAGGCCTTGTTCCCTTGTTGATGAGGAACAGTGATCCTCTGTAGAGGGAGAGGCATTCCGATTTTGGGCATTCTCAACCTTCCCACGCTGGCCTCCTCCCACCACTGCAGATCCATCCACCTGTTGTTGCCGACCCCCAAATTAGGTCCCTGAGGGGACGCCCAACCCGACCCCCAGCGCCGGAATCTGAGCAACCCACTGCGCCGGCCAAAACAGTGGTGCCAAGATTTGTGGTGCTTCTCCCCCCGGAACCTCCCGTCCAGCCTCCCTCATTAGTTCCTTTTTCTTTTCTTTTCTTTTTTATTTTTTTGAGACTGAGTTTTCGGTCTTGTTACCCAGGCTGGAGTGCAATGGCGCGATCTCAGCTCACTGCAACCTCCGCCTCCTGGGTTCAGGCAATTCTCCTGCCTCAGCTTCCTGAGTTGCTGGGATTACAGGAACGTGCCACCATGCCCAGCTAATTTTTTGTATTTTTAGTAGAGACGGGTTTTCACCATGTTGACCAGGATGGTCTCGATCTCTTGACCTCGTGATCCACCCACCTCGGCCTCCCAAAGTGCTGGGATTACAGGTGTGAGCCACCACGCCCGGCCCAAGTCCTTTTTTCATTCAGCGCAATAGGCGACTCTGCTCTCCCGGAGCTCCAAACGTCGACCAAAAGGGGACCCAGTCCTGCCCACTCTGCATGAAGAACCGCTGCGCTGGCAAAACCGCGGCACCAGCCACAAGAGTCGCCCTGGCGACCCATGGGGCGCCTCCGCTGGGAATCCCCCGGTCCGCGAGCAACAAAAACTCGTCTGAAAGTGTGGCGTCCTCCCGTCCAACCCACCCCCAGCGGGAGCCACAATCCTGAGCCGCTAGTAATCAGCCATCTTGGATCTCTCTCCCCCAGAAATTGTTATAATACCATTTTTACTTACATTTCTATTATTAGTGAAGTTGAGCTCTTTGGTATCTTAACTGGCCGATAATACTTCTTTTGTCAGTTGAGTGTTCTTGACCTTTACGCATTTTCTTGGAGGTATAGGGTATGGGCCTTTTCTTTCTTACGGATTTATAACTATGATATTTAAGGATATTAACCTTTGTCATTACAAGTATTTTTTCCCAGTTTGAAATTAGCATTTTATGTTTGCTTATGCTTTGGATATTTTTGGAACAGGACTGAGGGGAGCATGTTTTAAAAATACCTAGCCCTTGGCCAGGCACGATGGCTCACACCTGTAATCCCTGTACTTTGGGAGGCCGAGGCAGACAGATCACCTAAGGTCAGGAGGTTGAGACCAACCTGGCCAACACGGTGAAACCCCATCTCTACCAAAAATACAAAAATTAGCTGGATGTGGTGGTGGGTACCTGTAATCCCAGCTACTCGGGAGGCTGAGGTAGGAGAATTGCATGAACCCGGGAGGCGGAAGTTGCCGTGACCCAAGATCGCGCCACTGTACTCCAGCCTATGTGACAGAGCGAGACTCTGTCTCAAAAAAAAAAGCCCAGTCTTTTATGATGATTTTTTAGATATTTACATTTATTTTCTTTTAGTCCTTTTTTTTAAAATTTGACTTTGTAATTTAGAAGAGTAAGGTAGAGAGCAATTTAACTTTTTTCTTACATAATCGTTTCTGTCTGTGCCATATATTGAAAAATGTACCCTTTTGTCATTGGCTTAATGTTTTTATCATATGCCAAATATTTTGCTGTTGTTTGACATTTTAATCGATATTTGTTTTCTAGGCTTTCTTGTCTCTTCTGGTGATTTATTTGTCTATGATACTTCATTGGTTTCAAGTCATATATTTTCCACATTTTAACATCTTTAAATTTGTAATGCATCTTAAAATCAGCTGTGGGGGCTGATGCAGTGGCTCATACCCGTAATTCTAGCTCTGTGGGAGGATTACTTGAGCCCAAGAGTTTGAGACCAGCCTGGCCAACATAGTGAAACCTTAAAATAAAAAAAAATTTAAGTCAGCTCTTGCCTTAACAGAAGGTGAGTTCTTTATGAGAAGCCATACATTTTTTTCTGCTGGTCACTGGGGGAAGGGCTCTACCAACCGGCCTCTGCTTAAGTTAATTTCTCCGCTTGAGATTTTTTAGGACTATGCTGGTAGTGTGAATTCAGCCCCCAAAATTTGCAGGGGTAGGGTTATTGGTTCAGATACTGGAGTTTTTGTGCCCTCCTTCCACTGTCAGGGAAGAGCTGTGCAGGCCACTTTGCCATCCTTCTGCTTGTAGTTGCTTGCATTTATCGCTCATTGAGACTGTAAATGTTTGGTAGCCCCACTTTCTGTGAGGATCTCTCCTTTGAGATTCCCTTTCTGGGCATCTTTTTATGGTATATAACAGTGAAATGTCTTACAATCGGTATCTTAGATTTGGTGAAATATGGTGTTTTAATAATTGTAATTTTATACTTTTTAATATCTGGCAGTACAAATTCTCGGTATACCATAGTCTTTGCAGTTAATCCCAAATGAATTTCAAAATAATTTAAGTTCCCCTGACACTCTGTCCCCCAACAAAACAGAGCAAAACAAACAAAACCAAAACAATAGTAATTCTAGGATTTTGCCATCACCTTATATGAAAAACTCAGTAAGAAACTTCTATTTCATATATGATTCATTCACTGTTAGTGTTTTATTTCTTCTTATACTTGGCTGTAAAATTTAGGCAAGAATTTAAGTTTCTAATACTATACTAATATCATAAAATAATCCATTTAAAATGTGTAATCATTTTATACATGGTTCATTTAAACATAGATCAGTTTTGCTAAATAGTTGTTTTAGTGTATGTCCTTTTAGTCCTCTTTAGGATTATTCTTTGAAAAGCCACAGTTTGGCTGGGTGTGGTGGTGGCTCATCCTGTAATCCTAGCACTTTGGAGGCTGAGGCAGGCAGATCGCTTGAGCTCAGGAGTTCGAGACCAGCTGAGTAACATAGTGAGACCTCGTCTCTACTAAAAGTAAAAAAAAAACAAAAACACAAAAACCATTGGGATGTGATGGTGTGCACCTGTAGTCCCAGCTACTTGAGAGGATGAGGTGGGAGGATTGCTGGAGTTCGGGAGATTTAGGCTGCAGTGAGCTGTGATCACACCACTGCACTCCAACCTGGTCTATAGGGTGAGACCCTGTCTCAAATATAAATAATTAAATAAAAAATAAGGCCAGGTGTGGTAGTTCACACCTGTAATCCCAGCACTTTGGGAGGCCGAGGTGGGTGGATCACAAGGTCAGGAGATCAAGACCATCCTGGTCAACATGGTGAAACCCCGTCTCTACTAAAATACAAAAAAAAAAAATTAGCGGGGCTTGGTGGTGCATGCCTGTAGTCCCAGCTACTCGGGAGGCTGAGTCAGGGAAATCACTTGAACCCAGGAGGTAGAAGTTGCAGTGAGCCGAGATCATGCCATTATACTCCAGCCTGGTGACAGAGCGAGACTTTCTCTCCAAATAAACAAACCACAAACCTACCCTCCAATTAACATGACAGATAACTAACTTTATCTTTTATTAATAATTTATTTTAGCTAGGTGCGGTGGCTCATGCCTGTAATCCCATCACTTTGGGAGGCCAAGGCAGGCAGATCACAAGGTCAGGAATTTGAGACCAGACTGGCCAACATGGTGAAACCCTGCCCCTACTAAAAATACAAAAATTAGCTGGGCATGATGGCACCTGCCTGTAATCCCAGCTACTCAGGAGGCTGAGGCAGGAGAATCGTTTGAACTCAGGAGGCGGAAGTTGCAGTGAGCCGAGATCTCTTTTAGTTTGCAATATCTGTCTCAAAAAAATTGAGACTCTGTCTCAAATTTAAAAAAAATTTTAAATTTTTTTGAGAAGGGGTCTCACTCTCTGTTACCCAGATTGCAGTCTCGGCTCATAGCAGTCTCTGCCTTCCAGGCTTAAGTGATCCTTCCAGCTCAGCGTCCGGAGAGGCTGGGACCACAGGTGTGTGCCACCATGCCCAGCTAATTTTTTTGTATTTTTTGGTAGAGATGGGGTTTCCCCAAGTTGCCCAGGCTGTTCTGGAACTTCTGAGCTCAGATGATCCAGCCGCCTTGGCTTTCCAAAATGCTGGGATTACAGGCAGGAGCCACGACACCTGTCCATAACCAACTGTAAACTGTGTCTTTTACTTTTTGTACTGGCTTTGTTATGAAGATTATCATGCGGGTTAATCTTACTGAGTGTTCCCTGGGCACTCTTGTCCCTTTGGAAGGCCTGAGAACTTGTCCGTGGGCTGTTGTCTTTGGAGGCATTTGCACTTTTTGTCAGTAACGTTGAACACTGGATTGTCCGTTCTTTTACTTCAGAAAATACAACGATGCATGATATTTGACTGTAAGTTTGTAAAGTTCACTGAGGTTTCTTTTTTTTTCTCAAGACTTTCTTATCTGCACAGAAAGTCCCAGTGTAACTTCCATTGCTGAGAAAATCCTCAGAGGACGTTCCCATTTTGCTCCTGTGATGGATGACAGAAGAGTGATTCATTGACAGTTGCTCAGCCACAATTCTCGGTTATAGGGATTCATTTAAAAGACAGTACACAGAACTAAGACAGTGAAAAAAATCAGTACCACATTTGGACAGTATAGGTGAGAAAATATAATTATAAAAATGATGCCATGAAAAATTCCAGATCAGTTTAGTCGTATAGCTGTCAAAGTTATGTGTAATATCAATGAAGAAATATTTGTAGCATGTAAACCAGTTATTTTTGTTTTTTAAAAAGTATTGTTAGTGGGCTATTAAACTTGGATTTTTCTTTTTATTGATGAAGTATGTTTTTATTCAAGTATGAACTGTTCAGAAGCTATAGTAATATGGTTTTTAAGAGATTTATGTTCTACTTTAAATGTGAATTGTACTTCTGAGCTGCCTTAATGCAAGGTCATTATATTTGTTAAGAGG
>NW_022436953.1:23213337-23229140 GCF_009761245.1 Sapajus apella
TTCTTTTTTTTTTTTTTTTTTTTTTTTTTTTTTTTTTTTTTTGCCTTGTATTGATTTCACTTATACCAAAGTGTTTGAAAGTATGAAATGTATTGCTTCTGGGCTATATAAGGCTACTTCATGAAAAGACTGCTTTGTAATATTTCACTTTGTTTTATTATAAATTCAAATTATCCAAATATTTTCCTAATACTACATGGGAATGCTGATTTTCTTCTTTTGTTATGTAGTAGAAACATTTTGCATTGTTTACATAGTTCTCATGGAACATGGAAATTTTTGAAAGTGATATATGATACACATTTTTTGTGTATATATCCTAATTAGCGTGAATAAAACAGTAACATTAATGAATTTTTTTTTTAAAGCCGCAAACTTCTGTATTTCTCTTCTCTTCCTTAAAAGTATCCTGATGAGTTCAATGTTTATTCCCCTTTCATTGTGAGTATCTGCTTATGTGTCAATACATAACATTAGCATTGGCTCCTAATGGTAGAATTAGAACAGAATTGTAGAGCTGTAATTGACTCTAGACAACATATATTTCAGCCACCTCATTTGACAGTTGAGGCCAGGACACCAAATGCCTTCCCCAGACTGGGTAGTGGCAGATCTGTGATGGAATATGGTTTTCTTGATTCCCTTTCAGCCTTTGTTTCTCTTTGGACTACTACTTTTTAGTTAATTTTCACTTAACTTCCCAATGCTGATGAAATAAAGAAAAATTAGTGTTATTTATATATATTTTAATAAAATCCAGTTTGATTTTTCAACTTCAAAACTTTCTGGTTTTGTGTCATTCAGCCTGTCTTCTGAGTAATGGGCAGAGAAGGACCAGGATTCATAGAAGCAGCATGTGGCAGCTGAGTGGCAGCAGTCTTCTCCTTTCATTTTAATACTTAAGGAAACAGAAAATAGAATTTTTGGGTGACTCTGCCTGTGGACATGTACATACTACATATATGTACACACACATGTATGTACATATACACATATGTATGTACATACATATATACACACACATATGTATGTATTACTATTCAGTCTCTTAAAAACCAAAAAACAGTAGGTTCCCTTGGGGCAGAGTCTATGTGTATGAACATATTGTTCACTGTTGTAACCACCATGCAGGATTTCAGTCTATAAACTAGGTGAGAGTCCAACTGCTGAGTGAAGCTTGCCTTCCACCTCTGCTTAGGAGAAACTCATCCCCTGACAACCTCCCCTCCCAGTCCCTAATCTGGTTTAATGCCCTCCTTTTCCCAGATAAAGAAAGTCATGTCTCTAGTTATTCCAAAAGTGTTTCATGTGTAGAGTTGGGCACAAAAATTAAGAAGTGCTAGCATCTGAAATCAAAGGTCAAAGAGTGGTCATAGTACTAATGAGGACACTCAGGCCTCGTCTACTATGTCAGCGTGCTATATGACAAGAGGAACCTGCTTTCCAAATCTGTTGGACACGTGTGCTTCTTGAATCCAACCAGATAAGCATGTTTTCTCAAAAGCACAGTATGATTATAAAACAAGGAAACTGCACAGATTAGAGTGGTTTTTGAGGTAAGTATGTTATCGGAAAGGTATGATCTATATAGAGCCTTGAATATGAAAAGGAGGAGATGCCACTGTCTTGGCAGGGATGGTCATGTATTTGAAATACTAGCTCACAACATTTTGTCTCATGATAGGAGTACTGAAGATTATCCCAGAAAACCTAGGATGATTGGTATTTATAGTACCATTGTTTCAGGTTTTTATGACTTGAGCCATCTAACTATCTTAATGCTGTACTTTAGTGTTTACCAAGCAATTTTCTGGTGGAAACTTGATTGCCCATGTAAATTTTGCCATTGGGAAGAGGGCAAATTGAACTTAGACACTGAGTGTTTTGGTGTTCCTCCAAGTTATAGTTCTCATTGTAACTTAATATGTTGGCATTCTGGCTTAGTTAGAGTCATTTTCCCAGGTCTGGGTCCTCAGAGGAGAGTAGATAGAACTCTGTTCCTCTGTGAGGTGGGGTGCTGATGTTGTGTTCCTGCTGTTGACAGTCTCCCTGCAGTGTGCGGGATGGGCTCTCAGCTAACCTGTCTTTGTGACATGTCTATAATACAGTCTTGTACTGCCGTTTCACCTCCTAATTGAGCTTACCAAAACTTAATAGCGTAATAAAGAGCTCTGGTGTTCACCTACTTTTATTTGTGTCCAAAGTCTATTTAGCTATGAATCCTTGTGCAAGATCTTTCCCCCAACCTCTCATCAAAGCGTTTTTGTTTTGTTTTTGCTCAGTTTTCTCTATCATGAAATTCCTCAGCCTCATAGAAGAGTTGTGAGGATTAATGAAAATATGAATAAAATATCTATCATGGTGCTCAGCACACAGTAGGCACTTAGAATGTTAGCTAATTATTACTACTGTGGTTTTTTTTACCATGAGCGCTTGAGTCTGGGGAAGTCCCAGGCCTTCATTCCAGGTCACCACCCCTTCCTATCCTCCCTGGGGAGAGCTTTGGCCAGGTTTCTTGTGGTTGAGCCCTGCCAGGGAGAGCACCTTGGAGGCCTCTGAAATGCCTGCAGAGGTGCGAGGCGTGCAAGTGTGCAGGAGGCACAGTCATTGGAAAGAGGGGAGGAGCTGTGGAACAGGTGGGCTGGGTAGCTGCCCCCGGACTTGCATGTAATGCTTGCTTCGTGTAAGTCAGGGGGCTCTTACACAGCAGTTTTGGATAACTTGTTTGTGCTTTGATTCTCTACTTTAAACTCATTTTGGGATAAGGAACAAGAAAACACATTTTTTTTTTCTTCTTAAATTCTGCTCTCTTTTCTCCCTGATACTGTTTTCTGCTTAAAAACAGCAGCTCTTGCAGATTTTCCAAATGTATTGGTCCCACAGAACACTGATGATAATGTCACGTTGTTTATACCAGTGGGAGCTGGGGAAATAATGCTGGCTCTTTGTTTAATACTTTTTTCAGCTTCAGATCAAGCGAAATGAATTTCGTATATTTCAGTATATGAAATTGTATGATGACATATAAAACAGGAGTTATCCATTGTGATAGCTTAATATTATCTACAATATTAAACATGTGGCTGGGCGCGGTGGCTCACGTCTATATTCCTAGCACTTTGGGAGGCCGAGGCAGGTGGATCGCCTGATGTCGGGAGTTCAAGACCAGCCTGACCAACATGGAGAAACCCCGTCTCTACTAAAAATACAAAATTAGCCTGGCATGGTGGTGCATGCCTATATCCCAGGTACTCAGGAGGCTGAGGCAGGAGAATCACTTGAACCTGGAAGACGAAGGTTGCGGTGACCTGAGATCACACCATTGCATTCCAGCCTGGGCAACAAGAGCAAAACTCTGTCTCAAAAAAAAAAAAAAAAAAAAAGTATGCCTCCAGACTCGCTGAAATATGTGAAATTGTATGACACATAAAACAGGCCAGGGGTTACTGAGGACACATCCATGAGATCCTGGGCCATGCTACGTATTTGTTAGTGGATGTGCCACAGTTCAGGTTCATGGACAGGTGGGATTGGTGTATTTGGGATAACCCACCTTGTTTTTCTTTCATTTCTTGTATTAAATAGTTTTTAAAAGACCTAACTATGGAATTTTCACAAATATTCAAAAGTATGGAGAATGGTACAATGAATCCCCATGTGCCCTTTTCCCAGCTTCAGTGGTGGTGTCAGTGATATGATTGGCTCTGTGTCCCCACCTAAATCTCATCTTGAATTGTAATCCCCACATGTCAGGGGGAGGGCCCTGTGGGAAGTGATTGGATCATGGAGGCCGTTTCCCCCATGCTGTACTGGTGATAGAGAGTTCTCACAAGATCTGATGGTTTTAAAAGTGGCAGTTTTCCTTGCATTCTTCTCTCCTGCCACCTTGTGAAGAAGCTTGCTTCCCCTTTGCCTTTCGCCATGATTGTAAGTCTCCTGAGGTCTCCCCAGCCATGCAGAACTGTGAGTCAGTTGAACCTCTTTTGTTTATAAATTACCCAGTCTCAGGTAGAACCTTGATAGCGGTGTGAAAACGGACTAATACAGTCAGGGATCTAAAAGGTAAAGAGATATGGCCAGGTGAAGATGGAGAAAGGACAGTGTATTCCAGACCTGTGGAAGATAACGAGGTGGGAAAAAGCATCACAACTTGGGCAACTGAAGAAATTAGGTTGTTAAGCATGAAATGTAGAGAGAGCTATATGAATGTGAGTGTGATTTTCATTAAATGATTTTTAAAGAAAGGATTTCTCGTGGTGGTTTTATTTTTGCAGCCACTTAGTAGCATTTACTCTCATTGAAAGGAGCACAGTTTGGAGTATTGGAAAGTGCTTGCTACCAGCTGAGATGCATTACTCTGATGCCTCTCAACACCTGTGCCCAGCTGTGTCTTTGAGGCCTATGTGCTCACCTTTTCAGGGTATATTTACTAGTCAGGAGTTGTAAAACTATTTTGAAGAGCACTTCTGACCCCAGAGCAACTTCAAGTGAAGGAGGCTGTTGTAGTTCCCTGGCTGTTACCTCCTGGAAGACAGCTGGGGCGGAGAACTAATTCGTTTGGAGTGCTGACTGTGTCTTAGGCGCCATACGAGCTGTAGCTCTTGCCTGTAATCTTCACAGAGGCGATTGAGGGAGTTGTCATCCTCATTGTTTTACAGAGGAGAGAACCCAGGCACTTAGAAGCTAGTCATCTGGCACAAGGCCAGTTAATGGCAGGTCAGAATAAAGAAAAGCTGTGCTTGTGTCTCAAAGGGAAACCGCTACTATAGAAAGATGTATTTTCAAATACTTGCAAATTGCCTGTCTCTTTTTGCAAACACTTACGCAGTCAAAGCCCATTTAACTTTTTCTTTTTTTTTTTTTTAATGTGGGAGTAAAGACCTTGTATTAATGAAGATTCCCAAATCATTCTAAACAGCATAAAGGCCAGGCACGCTGGCTCATGCCTGTAATCCCAACCCTTTGGGAGGATGAGGTGGGAGGATCACTTGAGGCCAGGCGTTTAATACGAACATGGGCAACATAGCAAGACCCTGTCTACAAAAAATAAAAAAGCAAAATTAGCTGGGTGGTGGCTTGTGCCTTAGTCATAGCTAAGGAGGTCGAGGCTCTAGTGAGCTGTGATCGCGCCACTGCACTCCAGCCTGAGTGACAGAGCGAGACTCTTGTCTCTTCAAAAAAATTAATAAACAGGATCCAGATATTTGTATAACTACCCTTTGAACTGAAAAGGGAGGAATACATGCAAGATGATCTATTTATCTTGAAAAAAGAGCGTGGAAAGTGTTGACCTAGGCTGTTTGTCACCGAGTTTCTTAGTGGTTACTGCTGGCCTTCTTGTCCTTGGGTTGACCCCCTTCCAACCTCATTTCATTCTCTGGTTTTCCTTTAGCCCGGATGATGCCCACATGAGACCCACAACTGCAGTCCGTCTGGAAACCTCTGCCCTTTGGCCCATCCTTAAAAGCCTTCCTGTCTCCCCTGAACCATAGGATGGGAGGAGCTGATTTCCTGTGTTCAGAATTCCCTGTCCTTCCCTGCCTTCCTCCAGCCTTTCTCCCAGCCGGACTTGCCTTCTGCTCCCTCTTCGTGAACCAAGCTAGGTTATTCATTCCACTCTTTTGTCTCAAAGGACGTTAAAAGGGAGGCACACCCAGACTTCCCAGAGCAAGCATATTAGAGTGCTTCCTCTCCCTTTCCTGGCACCTGCAGCCCGCTTCTGCAGCCCATGCTGTCCTCAGCCTTGCAGCCCCCTTCCTCAACAAAATGGGAACCGTGGAATTGCAGAGCACATTGCAGCACAGCTGGGCCACGTGAACATCCAATAAGCTGAGGAAAGGGTGTGAATGACGGCTTCACCCTCTGTTTCCTGGTTCCCACAGCATGCCATGTTAGCTGAGAGAGGAGATTCCAGTAAGCAGCCAGTGACGTAAGGAGAGGCACTTGTCCAAAATGTGCAGACATCTTGTGAGGTGGTTTTGCTAGGGCAGGAAGTACACATTTGCTCAAGGACTTCGGATTTAGTGCTCTTTTTTTCATTGAAATAAAATATTGGAAAGCTTTTCCCTGTGGAAAAATTTAAAGCTTCCCCTCAAATCATTATCTTGTGTCAGAACACTTAATTTGGTTTCTTTAATTAATACTCATGATCGTTTTTACTAGATAGACTTTCTGGATAGCATCCAGAAATTCTTAGTGTGAAGTATGCCTTTTCTTTCATTCTCATTAGAACTTTGGCAGTGCCTTGAAGTCTCCTTCTAGCTTGTTTTCTTCCATGTGAATCTGAGAGAGAAAGAGATTTTATTTCATTCAGTGTTGGGGTGGCATCTCTCTTCAGAGCCTCATATTTGGAATAGGCAGTTGTAATGCAGGGTTGCGATTTTTCTTTTTTTTTTTTTGAGATGAAATCTCTCTCTGTCACCAAGGCTGGAGTACTGTGGCATGATCTCAGCTCACTGCAACCTCTGCCTCCCAGATTCAAGCATTCCTCTTGTCTCAGCCTCCTGAGTAGCTGGGACTACAGGTGCCCACTGCCACACCCAGCTAATTTTTTTATTTTTAGTAGAGACAGGCTTTTACTATGTTGGTCAGGCTGGTCTTGAACTCCTGACCTCAGGTGATCCGCCCCCGTTGGCCTCCCAAAGTGCTGGGATTACAGGTGTGAGCCACCACGCCCAGCCGAGATTTTTCTTTTTTGAGGCAGTCTTGCTCTGTCACCCAGGCTGGAGTACAATGGTACAATCTCAGCTCACTGCAACCTCTGCCTCTCGGGTTCAAGCAATTCTCATACCTCAGTCTCACAGTAGCTGGGACTACAGGTACGCGCCACCACCCCCAGCTACTTTTTTGTATTTTTAGTAGAGATGAGGTTTCATCATGTTGGCCAGGCTGGTCTCAAACTCCTGACCTCAGGTTATCTGCTTGCCTCGGCCTCCAAAGTGTTGGGATTACAGGCATGAGCCACCGTGCTGGGCTGAGATTTTTTTTCTTGATGCTGTGTCTCATTTAACACTACCTTTCATCTGACTTTTGTAAAAATTCATTTTCTGATACCACTTTTCATTTTCTAATACATTTTAGAATCTAGCCAGATACTCCTACATTTTTGCCCGTTTTTCAAATCAGTTTTGTTAATATCCAAATCTTCCATGACTGTGACATTGGATGACTGTGTATGACTGTCTCCCTCTGCCATCACTTTTTATTGCCTGGGTCCTATGCAGTTTTACCCTCTATATAATGAGGATAATTTTGTTAGGTGACAATAATAGTCTGTTAACCTCAACTGTTGTCAAATATAATGAGTTTTCTATTGATTTTGAGACTCAATAAGAAAAAAATTTAAGTCTTCTTTAGAAGAAACATGTTAAAATTAAGGTTTCAGAATCCTTAGGGATCTCTGTAGTCGAACACGTGCTGCTTATGTGTGAAGAATTCAGTCTGATGGCTGGGGTTTTAGAGACATATCTGTCACCACTTTCTTTGCTGCTGAGAGGAGAACGTCAACATTCTGCTCCGTGGCATATCTAAAAGTTCTGGAAAGCATTCTTGAATTGCAGGAGGGATCATGGGGAGTCAACTGGAACTAAATTCTCTTTTGCCAAGATCCAAAAAGAAATGAACATTTAAAAAGTTTTTATGTTATAGATGTTTAAATTTGCACAGTATTAATTCCAACCATCTTGAAGGTGGTCACCTTTTATTTTTATGTTGAGAGTTAAGTCTCCCATTTTTTTTTTTTAGCTGTGGAAGAAATTGCTGTACAGATTTTCTTATGGTGAACATTTGGCAACTTAAAAACATGAAAAGGACATAGGCAATTCAGTAGGGAAAAAAAAAAACCCAGTTAAAGATGATGTTTATCCTCATTACTTGTCTCAAAAATATAAAATTTAAAAAGAGGTGTCTTCTTTTTAACTGCTCATATTAGCAAATAAGAGATAGGCTCACAAGCTCATGCATTGCTAATGGGAGTATCAATTGGTACTTCTTTTCTAGAAAATGCTGTAATACATATCAAGAGCCTTAAATGATCTATATCTTTTAATCCAATAATTGAACTTTCAGAAGTAGAGTCTTTAAAAAATAACGGACAGGAAAGGGCACGGTGGCTCATGCCTGTAATCCCAGCACTTTGGGAGGCTGAGGCAGGTGGATCACTTGAGGTCAGGAGTTCGAGACCAGCCTGGTGAACATGGTGAAACCCCATCTCTACTAAAAATACAAAAATTAGCTGGGTATGATGTTGTGCACCTGTAATTCCAGCTACTAGAGAGGCTGAGGCAGGAGAATTGCTTGAACCCGGGAGGTGGAGGTTGCAGTGAGCTGAGATCACACCTCTGTACTCCAGCCTGGGTAACAGAGTGAGACTCTGTCTCGAAAAAAAAAAAAGGACAAAAATTTATATATGCTGATTATTCATCATGGGAAGTTTATAGAGTGGAAACCTGGAAACAAATGTTCACTGTGGTTAAAATAAGATGGTTAGTTTGGGAAGAAGTTGGAGGAAAGGCGGGAGGATGCCTTGAAATGTCACAGATTTCTAGTTCTGGTCACAGATGTCTTATCAGACAATAAAAACCCATGGACACATCAATGCGAAGCTGTTTATTTCTGTAACTAGAAAAACAACTCAAATGCAATACTGTTATTAGCAACTTGGCAGCACCATCTGTATAAAGTTAGCACAGCAGACAGAGGCAGAGTGCTGCCTGAAATAACAGAGTGGTCACTTGTATGTAACAGTCTAGTCCGGGAGAACAGTGGCCATGCAGACATGTATAGCCTGAACTGTGGCTGGAGTGAAGACTCAGGAATCCGCCAACTAGTCCCAGGCAATCTGAGAAGGGAGGGGGTGTGATTGTGGTTGTAGATAATGACAAAACCAGAACTAGGGTCCCAGATTCCTGAGTCCAGGTCCATTCACGTCCACCCAGAGCTTCGTATGTCATGTTCACGTTTGTGGCACAAAAGTGGCACAGGCACATTTTATACATAAGGAAACGGATTTAAAAAGTTGACTTGTTCAAGATCACAAAATGATTAAATGGTGGAATTGTGGTCAGAGTAGAGAAGGCAAAAATTTAAAAATGAGATAAAAATCAAAATTTTTACTTATTTTGTTTTTTTACTAATGTTCTCCCAAAGTTTGGAAAAAAATCTCTGAGTGTATTGATCAAGATTCTGTTTCTAGTGGATTTGGAAGGGAGAGGAGTATGTGATTATCTAAATAAGATGATCTCGGCTGGGCACAGTGGCTCACGCCTATAATCCCAGTACCTTGAGAGGCTGAGGTGGGAGGATTGTGTGAGCCCAGGAGTTTGAGACCAGCAATACCGGGAGATCCCATCTCTACAAAATGTTTTTTTAATTAGCTGGGCATAGTGATGTGTGCCAGTGGTCCCAGCTCCTCAGGAGGCTGAGGTGGGAGGATTGCTTGAGCCTAGGAGATCAAGGCTGCAGTGAGCCATGATTGCACTACCACACTCCCACCTGGGTGGCAAAGCAAGACCCTGTCTAGAAAAAAAAAAAAAGACCTTGTTCTTCCTTTCTGGATGTGTCTCCCACAGCATTCCAACCTTGCCTTTTTTTGATCATCACTGTTAACATGTCACTGGGGGCCTGGGACAGCTGTTTCTTCACTGCAGTGGGTTTTTGTGTATGTGGTTTTTTCTTTTTTCTTTTGGAAGGGAGTCTTGCTCTGTCGCTCAGGCTGGAGTGCAGTGGCATGATCTTGGCTCACTGCAACCTCTGCCTCCCAGGTTCAAGCGATTCTCCTGCCTCAGCCTCCCGAGTAGCTGGGATTAGAGGCATCTGCCACCACGCTTAGCTAATTTTTGTATTTTTAGTAGAAACGGGGTTTCACCATGTTGGCCAGGCTGGTATCGAACTCCTGATCTCAGGTGATCCGCCCGCCTCGTCCTCCCGAAGTGCTGGGATTATAGGTGTAGGCCACTGCACCCAGCCTGTGTGTGTGTTTGTTTTTAGATGGAGTCTGTTTCTGTTGCCCAGGCTGGAGTGCAGTGGTGCGACCTCTGGTCACTGCCACCTCTGCCTCCTGGGTTCAAGAGATTCTCACGCTTCAGCCTCCTGAGTAGCTGGGACTACAGGTGTGCACCACCATATCTGGCTAATTTTTATGTTTTTAGTAGAGACAACATTTCACATGTTGCCAGGCTGGTCTCAAACTCCTGACCTCAAGTGATGCACCTGCCTTAGCTTCCCAAAGTGCTGGGATTACAGGTGTGAGCCACCATGTCTGGCTGCACTGCAGTGGTTTTTATTTTTATTTTTTATTTAATTTTAATTTTAATTTTTTTGAGATGGAGCCTTGCTCTGTTGTCCAGGCTGGAGTGCAGTGGTGCGATCTTGGCTCACTGCAACCTCCACCTCCCGGGTTCTTGCAATTCTCCTGCGTCAGCCTCCCGAGTAGCTGGGACTACAAGCACGTACTGCCATGCCTGGCTAATTTTTTGTATTTTAGTAGAGATGGAGGTTTCACATGTTGCCCAGGCTGGTCTCGAACTCCTGAGTTCAGGCAATATACCTGCCTCGGGCTCCCAAAGTTCTGGGATTACAGGCTTGAGCCACCGCACCCGGCCACTGCAGTGGTTTTTATACACAGCTTATTTTTTTTTCTTTCTATTGGCTGGTGCTTTCCACCTGTTCAGCACTCCTGACTTGGTGCTCTGTGCAGGTCCCACGTTCACATTTGAGGGAGCAGCTACGTGGTAAATAAGGGTGGCTATATTATCTGATGCAAAATACAGAGCCTTTAACTTTAGAAGCTTGAGTCATAGATCTACAAGAACTTTAAAAGCATTTTAAGGCTGGTTCATGCCTGTAATCCTGGCACTTTAGGAAGTTGAGGGGGGTGGATTGCTTGAGCTCAGGAGTTTGAGACCAACCTGGGCAACATAGTGAGACCCTGTCTCTATCAAAAAACAAAAAAATAGCTGGGTGTGGTGGTGCATGCCTGGCTCCTAGATACTTGGGAGCTGAGGTGGGAGGATTGCTTGCTTGAGCCTGGGAGGTCAGGGCTGCAGTGAGCCATGATCACACTGCACTCCAGCCTGGCTAAGACAGCAACACCCTGTCTCAAAAAAAAAAAAAAAAAAAAAAAAGGATAATTTTTAATAGTTACGAATTATTTCTTTTCTTGGATTATGCTTCCACTTTGCAGATGTCTTTAATGGACTTTACTTCATTTCTTCATTTGACCTTCATGCTTATTGAGGGAAGAAGGCAGGACAGGGATGATGATGTCCATCATTTTATTTTCATTTTTTAAATTTATTTTTAAATTGACAAATACTGTATCTATGTTGTACGACATGATGTTTTGAAATGTATACATTGTGGGATGGCCAAATCAACCTAATTAACATATGTATCACTTCATGTACTTAGATGACCTTCGTCTTCCTAGAAGGGTGAGCTGAGGGCCCCAGAAGTGATGTGACTTGTTCAGAGTGACTCAGGCTTGGGTGACGCTGGGACTTGGCTTGTATCTTTCTACTCTGGGTCCAGGCCTTTTCTGTGACACTGTTTTGCTTCTCTATAGAAATAGATTATTGGTAACTGATAGACCTTAAGATGAATGAATAGGAAATAGCTTTTGGCACTGTGTTGGATTAGAAAATTTGGAAAATGCAAAAAAGCATAAATGAAAAATTAAAAATCACATATATTCTACTCTCACCCTTTTGCATTTTCCTTATAAAAATTTGTTCCACATTATAATGTTTGGAACTAGATTGTGAATTTTTTTTCATGTTATAAAGAAAATCTTCTATAAAATCAATTTGTTACTTAACCAAGCCCCTGTTATTTGATTTTTGGATTGTGTTCATGGTGTGGTTTGGTTATGTTTCCACCCAAGTCTCATCTTGAATTGTAGTTCCCATAATCCCCATGTGTGGTGGGAGGGATCCAGTGGGAGGTAATTTAATAATGGGGGCGGTTACTCTCATGCTGTTCTCACAATAGTGAGTTCTCCATGAGATCTGATGGTTTTATAAAGGGTTTCTCCCCTTTGCTCGACACTTCTCTTTACTGCTGCCATGTGAAGAAGAATGTATTTGCTTCCCCTTCTGCCATGATTGCAAGTTTCCTGAAGCCTCCCCAGCCATCCTGAACTGTGAGTCAATTAAAACTCTTTCCTTTATAAATTACCCAGTCCCAGGTATGTCTTCATTAGCAGTGTGAGAATGGACTAAAACAGTCCAGTTTTCCAATTATTTGTGTATGTAATGTGTGTGTCTGTCTGTATCTCTGTGTATGGATAGAAAGATAGATATGTTGATAGATCCACCTTTGGGTGAACCTCTTTTCAGAGAAAGCTTTGTGAATATCTGATTTAGGTTTCAAATTCAGTTTACACTGCGCATTTAAGATTTCTCTGAGATCAAGTAAAATGGGAAGTTGCCAAGGAAATGAGGTTATCTTCACTTGACTCTGAGTCTTCATTTACCCTCTTTGAAGGCTCATCACCTTCAAGATTCTGTTCCCTGAATGGCAGTGTTGGTATCCACCAGATCTGTATGATAAATTTAGATTTAGATTTAAACCTCAGCTACTTAGCTAGGTAGTAAAGTGACTTTTCTGTTATTCAACTAAAAATTAATTTTACTAAAGAACCAAATGAGAGAGAGAGAGAGAGAGTGTTATGGAAAGTGAATTCTGGGAGACAGTCCATTGAACACAGTGGCCATTTAATACATTTCCCAGGGCTCTCAAGTCTGACTCAACTAGAAGGAGAGAGTTTACCAAAAGGTAGTAGTTTGTGTCTGAATCCTGGGTTGACCAGTGAATGCTATTTAAGTGTGACTTGCACATATAGTTATGTAATATATAGCTTTTCTGGAAAGGACTAATATTTTGGAAAGTTTTGAATTATCTCATTTATATGTGATTTGTATTATATTTATTTGTTTTCATTCAGATGCTTGTGTCTTTAGTATTTGATTTGATCTATATAGCTAGTATTAGCAATATTTTAAATCCTTTTTGCAGTATCAGTGACATTTTGTTAATTTACTTTTATTGTAAAATGAAATTTGCCCCTGAACATGCACCTTTACTTTCAGAAAATCTAATTATTAGCTGTAGGTATTATTTCTCCACAAATCTGTTTAGCTCCTCTAATTTACCTTCCTCAAGCTTTTAAATCCAAATTAGGCATATGAGAGGAGAAGGGAGAGATCAGAATAGTCCATCCCGTGTTTTGTCTTGCCAAGAAATCTTGTCTTCTAGATTATAACTGTTTCCTTGTTGGCTTCCCCCCCCCCCATCCAATTTTTAGTACCCAACTTACCACATTTTCAATTACAATGCCATGAGGGGGATTTGAACTTTCAATAATGGTGGACAGCGTATTGTACACCAGCCCTCCCACTGAAAACAACTACAAAATATAATGTATATAAGAATCTGTTTGATGGTAGCAGAGCCTCCCAAGGAAGTGAGGACATGAGGGGTCACCATCTCAGAGAGAAAGGACGCACAGCAAAGTCAGTGTGGCATTTGATGCCACTTCTCCCCTTGAGGTTACTGCCAAAGCAGAAAGTAGTAAATGAAAGGCTGGGAAGGTGAGAGGAGGGCCTCTGGCACTCATAGGATGGAGGAGACAAAGCTATATTTAAAGCACACCAAGTAGGCAGAGCTCTTGTATGTACTTTGGGTCTATCCCTTCAGAAGGGGATGAGCCAGAAGTAGAGAAACCCTCACAAAGGCAAGCCCACATTTAAATCAGCTTAATCATTGATATTATTAGAGTGATCTACCCCTTTTTGAACTGATTTCCAGGAGCAAAACAGATGCTTTTGAGAGGAAGGTAACATCACCCAGAGCTTCAGATTCCTTCTATAGTTTGTCATATACAGGGTTTAATCTACATGACCGAAAAACATGTGAAGAAACAATAAAAACAGATCTACAGTATATCCAGACATTGGAGGTATTAGACACAGACTTTAAGGTAACTGATTAATATCAAGACATTAGATCACAGTTTCGCGAGTTCTAGTAAAGAACTGGAGACAAAAAGGAACTGGATGGAAATTCTAGAACTCAGAACAACAGATCTTGAGGGTTCAATGGTGGGCTTCACAGCAGATGACAGTTGAAGAGATGAATAGCGAATTGGAAGGTAAGTCAGAAAGAAATGGACTGGAGCAGAGAGAGGAAAGGGATTGAAAACTCAGGAAAGAGTATGAGAGACACACAGGATGTGGTGAAAGGTCTAACATGTATGTAATTGGAGTCCTTGAAGGCAGGGAGAACAGAATAGGGCAGGAGCAGTATTTGAAAAGGTTGTTAACAAGGATCTTCCAAAATTGGCTAATGGTTTCAGGAAGCACTGTTTACTCTAAGCTGGGCAAGAAAATACAAAGAAAACCCCACACTGAGGCGCATCATGGTAAAATGCCGGGTGGCTGTAAATCACTTCTTACGTCATTACTTGACAAAAAAGTCTTCTACTGACCAGAACTTCACATAATGGGCAGGCACCATTTCTGTGAATTTCCACAGTGGCTTTCATAGCTTTGCCTTTAGAATTCTTCCCAGTCACATCTGTTTTTTGGGAAACATCTCCGAAGGACCAGCTTTTGCTCTGAGTAAGGTTGTGGTTCATGCAGAACTAGTGTCCTCAGTGCCTCTTTGTCTGTAATCCTAAAAGATTTGTCTGTAATCCTAGCAGTGCCACTGGCTTATCTGCCCCAGCAGTTCTCTCATTGTGTCATATCACTGAGGGGTTGGATGGGGTATAAGGCAGTGGGTAAGAGCACAACCTTGAAACAGACTACCTGTGTCTGATCAAGTTCTTGTTCCACCGTTTACTCACTGTGTAATCTTGGACTAGCTACGTCGTCCTAGCTTTAGTGCACTAAGTATACAAGAAGGGTTATAACATTCCTTACTTTTTAGGGCTATTATAAGATTTAAATGAGTGCATGGGGGTATGTGTTTGACATATAGAAAACAATAATTAATAGATGGGCTTATTTTTAAATCTCCTTGACCCATTTCTTCAACCATGTATTTCTCCCTTAGTAATAGCTGAGGCTCCTTCAAACTTTTTATGCCTGGTTTGGTCCAGTGGGAATTGAACATGAAAGGAGAGGAGATGGTGTACATTTTATATCAGAGCAGAGAGCTTAAAAATTAATCTCTTTAAGTATGTACAAGAGTTGGTGAACTTCACTTTTTTTTTTTTTTTTTTTTTTTTTTTGAGACAGAGTTTCGCTCTTGTTACCCAGGCTGGAGTGCAATGGCGTGATCTCGGCTCACCGCAACCTCCGCCTCCCGGGTTCAGGCAATTCTCCTGCCTCAGCCTCCTGAGTAGCTGGGACTACAGGCATGCGCCACCATGCCCAGCTAATTTTTTTGTAGTTTTTAGTAGAGACGGGGTTTCACCATGTTGACCAGGATGGTCTTGATCTCTTGACCTCGTGATCCACCCGCCTCGGCCTCCCAAAGTGCTGGGATTACAGGCTTGAGCCACCGCGCCCGGCCGAACTTCACTCTTTAAAGGAAGAAATGAACATGAAGTTTTAAAAGTTTCCAGAGTTAGAGAAGGCAGACCCTGACAAAACACCTGGATAGGTAAAGGATTTTCTCCTTATGGTAAAAGTTAACTTTTCTGACCCGATTTAAATTTGATTTCCTGTTTCTGCCTTTAAAAAAATTGATGCATAGAATGCACCATCTTCTCTATCAGAAAATTCTTTCATAACAATTTCCATTAATGTAATTCTTTCTTGCTTACTTTCTGTTCCTTCCTTCCTTCCTTCCTTCCTTCC
>NW_022436953.1:23229240-23269186 GCF_009761245.1 Sapajus apella
ATGACATGGCTTGCTAATTTTTAATGTCATGACCGCGTGATCTCTGATCTTCCCCCGGCCCCCCCTCCCTCCCCTCTTCCTTCTTTCCTTCCTTTCTCTCTTTCTCTCTTTCTTTCTTTTTCTTTTCTTTCTTTCTGATAAGGTCTCATGCTGTTGCCCAGGCTGGACTGCAGTGATGCAATGATAACTCATTGTAACATCAACCTCCTGTGCTCAAGCAATCTTCCTACCTCAGTCACCCAAGTAGCTGTAACTACAGGAGCATGACATGGCTGGCTAATTTTTAATTTTTTTTTTAATAGAGATGGGGTCTTGCTATGTTGCTCAGGTTGGTGTTGAACTCCTGAGCTCAAGTGATCCTCCTGCCTCAGCCTCTCAAAGTACTGGGTTTACAGATGTGAGCCACAGTGCCCATTGAATCTTTTATTTCTGATTCAACTCTGGACATTAACCTACTTTTACTTCCTGGTTAATAATTTTTTTCATATATTCATGTAATTTTAAAATTCTATACACTAGATATTTTACTTCTCCTTAAGCAAATACATATGTATACAATTTAAATTATAACTACATACAGAAAATTGGAAAATAAATTTCACCTAATATCAGAGACAACTCAACTCCCATTGGCATCAACCTGTCTGATGTTGCGTCTCTTCTCGCGCTAGCACTGAGGAGCTCTGACAAGGAAATAAAAGAAGCAACCACATTTGCCTTTCATAAAGCACACGCTGAATGCCAAGCACCGGATGAAGCTGTAGCCATGCATGGTCTCATCCAATTGTCACATCCACCTGGAGAAGCCTTTCCTTGGGGCAAGGGCATCATTCTCTTTTATTTCACTAGGGAGAAATATGATCTTAGTGTGAGTGTAGGCCGGGCACGGTGGCTCATGTTTGTAATCCCAGCACTTTGGGAGGCTGAGGCAGGTGGATCATGAGGTCAGGAATTCGAGACCAGCCTGACCAAGATGGTGAAACACCGTCTCTACTAAAAATACAAAAATTAGCCGGGCCTGGTGTCACGTGCCTGTAATCCCAGCTACTTGGGAGGCTGAGGCAGGAGAATCACTTGAACCCAGGAGGCGGAGGCTGCAGTGAGCTGAGAGTGTGCCATTGCACTCCAGTCTGGCGACAGTGTGAGACTCCGTCTCAAAAAAAAAGGTGTGAGTGTAAATTTGGACACTGAAATTGGTGGCAATCTTTGTTTACAAGGTAGATGACCCAGAATGCAGTGATTGTGAGAGTTCATAGATTCACTCCTCTTTCCCACACTGACATGGGAAGCTCTGCTGTTGCTGTTTGGGGAGCGTCTAGAGTTTTGTGATGCAGGTTTGGACTCACTCATTCATTCATTCACTCATCCATTCTAAAGATTCCTGTTTAAGCCTACCATGAGCCAGGCTCTGTTTCTGGCACTTGGGATATGGCAGTGAGCAAAACAGAGATCCCTGTCATGAGCTTAAGTTCCAGTGGGAAGGGAGATAGCAGGTAAGCAATGTGCAGGATAAATGGTATGTGGAGATGTATGGTAGGCTGGAATCCATAGCTGGAGATGCTATGGAAAAACTAAAGCAGGGCCAGGTGTCATGGCTTGTGCCTGTAATCCCAGCACTTTGGGATGTTAAGGTGGGCAGGTCACTTGAGCCCAAGTAGTTTGAGACCAGCCTGGGCAACATAGTGAAATCCTGTCTCTACCAAAAAATACAAAAATTAGCCAGGTGTTGTGGTGCATGCCTGTAGTCCTAGCTACTTGGAAGGCTGAGGTGGGAGGATTGCCTGAGCCTAGGAGGTTGAGGGTGCTGTGATTACACCACTGCACTCTAGCTGGGGTGACAGGTGAGATCCTATCTCAAAAAAAAAAAAAAAAAAAAAGTGGGCCAAAGGCAATAATTTGGGAGTGGTATTGGTCTTGGCTTCCTGAACAGGTGACATTAGAGTGGAGACCAGAGGGAAGTGAGGGCATGAGCCACGCAGAGGGCTGAGGCCAGAGTGCAGTGGGCATAGAGAATCCAAAGTGGGAACCCAGGCTGGAAGGTGGGAGCATGCCTATTCTGGCAAGGAGGCCGGGGAGGCTGTAGGAAAAAAGCCAAGGAGAGAGAAGG
Organism: Sapajus apella; assembly: GCF_009761245.1. Taxonomy (NCBI): domain Eukaryota; kingdom Metazoa; phylum Chordata; class Mammalia; order Primates; family Cebidae; genus Sapajus; species Sapajus apella. The sequence continues at coordinate 23,231,348 of NW_022436953.1, forward strand.
CAGGGCGGGCTGCGCAGGCTCTTGAAGCCATTATTAGGGCCTTGACTTTTACCCTTAGGGAAATGAGGAGCCCCTGGAGAACCTGGGCAGAGGTGTGACATGATGGGACTTGTATTTTAATAGCATCCTTCTGGGCTGCTTGGGGACAGAGGACAGCAGGGGGTGTCACAGGGTGGATTTCCCCAGAAACAGACTCTGAGAGAGAGGAAAACATGCAGGAAGTTTGTTGGGATGCACCATTGGGATCAGCATCTGTAGGGGAGTGAGGGAGGCAGGACTGGGCAGGGGCCTAAGTGTGGCCGTTGCAGCTGAGGCCCAATAAATAGGATGGTCTTTCAGAGACGTCCTGAATGCAGGCGAGGGGCCTGGACTTGATATCCCTGCATCGAGCGGTCATAGCATGTGGGCTGCTCCCAGAAAGGGGGTGTGAGCTCAGCTAGGCAGCTCTCTTCCTAAACCTAGCCCCTTCCCTACGAGGGAAATTCCTGAAGGGACTCGACTGAGAGCCATTGGCAGGTGACAGGTCTGGAAGCCGGGGAAGTGAATGCCTCTGTTGAAAGAGTTGATCAGGTTGGTATGCCCCAGCATCAACTACAGGGCAAGGGTGGAGCCACGAGGCCACAGAGGAGGCTCTTACAGGAGCCCAGGTGACAGATGATGTGGCCTGGACCCAAGTGGTGGAAGGGAAGGGGTGAGGCGTGGCTGGATTCTGGACCTAGTTTGAAGGTAGAGGCTGGAGGGTTTTCTGTTCGACTGGGTTTGGGATGGGAGAGAAGAGTTGAGGACCACCCCACAGTTGAGCAGAGAAGGACCAGGCTGGAGACAGGGGCAAGAAGGAAAACTGTCATTAGAAGAGGCCAAGTCAATATAGATCACAGGGGGAAGGGCTTCTAAGGGCTGGCGGTAGAGGGAGAGCCTTAGGAGGAGGGACCTTCTGAGGTGCTTTGGAGAAATTGGGGTGGTGTGAAATGGGGATTTGAGAAATATTGCTGGAGATTATGGATTAGATCCCTTTTAATATTTTGGAGGGGGTTAAGTTAAAAAAAATTAACAGGGCCAGGTGCAGTGGCCAATGCTTGTAATGCCAGCACTTTGGGAGGCCAAAGAGCGGGGATTGCTTGAGCCCAGGAATTCAAGACCAGTCTGGGCAACAGGGCAAGACCCTGTTTCTACAAAAAAATTTAAAAAATTAGCCAGACATGGTGGCACGCACCTGTAGTCCCAGCTACTTGGGAGGCTGAGGTGGTGGGGATGGCTTGAGCCCTGGAGGTCAAAGCTGCAGTGAGCCATGATGGCACCACTGCACTCCAGTACGGGTGACAGAGTGAGATCCTGTCTCTAAATTAATACATAAAAAGGAATTTCTTTGAAAAGAATGTTATCTGTTTGGCCTGTGTTCTTCCACCCCGTGTGACTAGCCTTTGCATGGCACTCATCCCTTTAACAGTGATGGCCCAGGGATGGCCATGTACTCAGTCCTGGCTGCTGCTGTTGGGGGGACAGCTGGCTAGGTGGAATAGGGTGCTTCTGGGAAGGCTGTCTCCCTCCCAGGAAGGTCCATTTAGAATGTTTTCTTACCCTGATCACAATCCTCCTATAATTACTATAAAGTAATTACTATAAAGTAATCCTCCAATCATTACTATAAAGTAATGATTGCTGCTCCTCCCAGAGCCGAGTGCTATTCATGCTTCATCTCTGTCACCTCTCATAACAGCCCCAGGAGCAGACATTGTCATCCTATTCTACAGGACAAAATTGGGAGTAAGGGAAGTCAAGAGACTTGATCACCGTCACACGCTTAGTAAGAAAAATTACACGTGAAGCCCTTAGGACTGGCACCGAGGAGACGCTGAGTGAATGACATCGATCATTGTAATACAGGGACCTCCTTAGTTCCAGGGAGGAGCGGAGGGTCATCTGTCCAGGTTTATGTGCCTCTGAATTCACTACTGACTTTTAAAGCTCTTCTATTTCCCCCTTCACCATGTATTGGCATTTGTAAATATGGTTCCATGTTTACCTGAGCCACAGTGTAACACAAAGAACTTCAAGGTCTAGAGACCTGGCTCTGAATGCAGGCTATGTCACCTACTAGCTGAGTGACATTGGGAGAGTTACTTACCAACTCTGAGCATGTGTTCTCATTTATAAAATGTGGATAGTAATAACCTCAGAAGAAGATAAAGTGCTTGTTAGCTCATTATCTGGAACACAGTCAGTGCTCAGGAATACTAGGTATTATTATCCAAGTTATTGTATAGATGGCTCATTTAGACAGATCACACGAAAGGGCCAAATGAAGCAACGTATGCAAGAGTGTTTACAAATGCTTGTTATATTGTTAGAGAAAATCCACTGCCTGGAGAAATTTGCTATATGGAAAATGGGCTGGGCTTGGTGACTCATGCTTGTAATCCTAGCATTTTGGGAGGCCGAGGTGGGCGGATCACCTGAGGTCAGGAGATCAAGACCATCCTGGCCAACATGGTGAAATCCTGTCCATACCAAAAATACAAAAAAAAAAAAAAAAATTAGCCAGGTGTGGTGGCACACACCTATAGTCCCAGCTACTTGGGAGACTGAGGCAGGAGAATTGCGTGAAGCCGGGAGACGGAGACTGCAGTGAGCTGAGATCACACCACTGCACTCCAGCCTTGGTGACAAAGCGAGACTCTGTCTCAAAAAAAAAAAAAAGAAAAAGAAAAAGAAAAGAAGGATTTATACAAGAGATGTTCATGCCTATTGGGCTAGAAATCATGAAGGAAGGAGGGAGGGAGAGAATGAGTGAGAGAGCATGAGAATGCCAGTTGCCTGGGAGTTCTGGGCCATGCATGCATTGCCATGGGGCCTTGTAAAGTGCCCAGGATTTGGAAGGACACTAGGGGTAAAGTGAGAGGGATTCTCCCAAGGGAATGTGACCCTCCAGAGGTAAGTGATTTTTTTTTCTGAAGCATCCTCAGGAAACTGCCTGGAGCCCTCAAGAACATGGAGGCCTGAAGCCCTGAGCCTGGTCTGAGTTCCTGGGGTGTGGTCTACCACTGGAGGAGCCCAGAGCTCCAAGACTCAGTGCTCAGAGGAAGGAGAAGTCATGGCTAGGGTGAGGGTGGACAGTGTCAATGAAGGATCCTAGGCAGGGGGAAAACTGAGTCCAAGCCAAAGGGCCAGTACTTGGGGGCTCGCCATGGAAAAAGGCTCAGGGGAAACCAGGAGGGAAATTGAGCCAAGAGCAGTAGCTCTGCATTGAGCGTGTGGTCCGGGGGCGTCATTCACATAGAATACAGTCCCACCACCCTTGCCACAGGTACACAAGGTTACCCTGGCTGAAAAGTTCCTAAATCAGGAATCTTCTAGAGCGATTCTGTTCACATGAGACTGAGCACTGCATGTGGGTGGGCCACTGATCCCCCAGGGGATGTTGGATTTTGTGTTTTCGTTTTGATGATGATCCTTTGAAAACAAACACACAAGCACACAAACAAAGCAAAACAAAAACAAAATGCAAAAGCAAATAGAAAACTCCCACACTGTCTCTATTGAAGGAGACATCCAACCAAGTCTTTTCCTTCTGGCTTTGTAATCCAAAAATGTCCTTCTAACATGTCTGTCCTCTCAGGGTGACGCATGGCACCAGCCAGCAGGCTTCCTGGGTGGAATCTAGGATGGCAGAACATAAAGAAATGGCCTTTGTTTATTTAGAGATAGAGTCTTGCTCTGTTGCCCAGGCTGGAGTGCAGTGGCGTGATCTTGGCTCACTGCGACCTCTGCCTCCCAGGTTCAAGCGATTCTCACGCTTCAGCCTCCAGAGTAGCTGTGACCACACACGTGCACCGCCATGCTTGGCTAATTTTTTGTATTTTTAGTAGAGCCAGGCGCCATGTTGGCCAGGCTGGTCTCAAACTCCTGACCTCAAGTGATCCGCCTGCCTCACCCTCCCAAAGCGCTGGGATTACAGGTGTGAACCACCACCCCCTGGCCAGGATTAGCCTTTGAATTTAGACCAATTTGCTTTCAGATACTGACTCTGGACAATTTTCTTGACCTCACTTTTATGTTAAGATTTTGTTGTTTTTACAAAAATGATTGTAAAAATTCAAACTATACAGAGGTACACCAGGTGAAAGGTGAATTTCTTCCCTCTCTCTTGTCCTAATCGCTCTCCTATTTACATTTCTCCCCTAGATTTTTACAGCCCTCTTCCCAATATTTTGTGGTTTTGGTTGTTGAGTGGGACTTTTTAAAAACAATTTCAAGTTGGTTATTGTTGGTATCTAGGAAAGTATTAGTGACTTCCTGTTGGCGGCCTGTCCATCTGCCCCACTCCTTGCTCTCATTAGTGCTAATAGTTTTCAGCTGTTTTTCTTGGCGTTGCTGAGCATTTGTTTTCTCATCTGTAAAATGCAGATAGTGTTGACCTTGCAGAGCTTTAATAAGGATTCAATGAGATAAAGTAAGGAGCTTAGCTTAGTGCCTGGCTCAGTAGGGGCCTGATTAATATGAACTTGTACTTTCACGAGTATCATCCTCATGATGAGATCTTTTCTGTACAACTCTCTTCTATGATTGTGGAGAAATGGATTATAGAGAAAAATGATTCGATCAGAAAAGGCTCTGCATACGGCTGCTTATACAGAAAGACTGACGTCAACCAAGCGGCTGCCAATGTTTATTTTTTGACTCTGTTAAAAAAATTAAAATTGTGATAAAATACATATCTGAACCATGTTTAGGTGTGCAGTGGCATTAAGTACAGGCAATGGTTGTGTCATCATCACCATCATCCATCTCCAGAATTCTTTTCATCTTGCAAAACTGAAATTCTATACCCATTAGGCAGCAACTCCCCTTATCTCTTTCCCTCACTCCCTGGAAACCACCATTCTACCTTTTTTTGTCATGAATTTGGCTACTATAGATACCTCATATAAGTGGAATTATACAGCAGTTGTCCTTCTGTGACTGGCTTATTCAACTTAGCATAATCTCAAGATAGGCTTATGCTGTAGCATGTGTCAGGATTTCCCTTCTTTCTAAGGATGAATCATATTCCATTGTGTTATATACCACATTTTGTTTATCCATTTGTTGGCCAATGGACATTTGAGTGGCCTTTGCTCCTTGGCTATTGTGAATTATGCTATTACAAAATGGGTGTACAGGCTGCGTGTGGTGGCTCATTCCTGTAATTCCAGCATGTTGTGAGGCTGAGGTGGGAGGATCACTTGAGCCCAGGAGTTTGAGACCAGCCTGGGCAACAAAGTGAGACCCTGTCTCTTAAAAAAAAAAAAAAATACAGAAAATTAGCCAGGCGTGGTGGCACAACCTGCAGTCCCAGCTACTTGGGAGGCTGAACTGTGAGGATTGCTTGAGCCCCTGAAGGTTAAGGCTGCAGTGAGCTGAGATCAAGCTTCTGCACTCTAGCCTGGGCAATAGAGCAAGACCCTGTTTAAAAAAAAAAAAAAAAAAAAGAAAGGAAGGAAGGAAGAAATGGTTGTACAAATATGGTTGTACAAATATCTTGTGGAGTCTCTGACTTCAATTCTGCTGGGTACAAACGCCAGTGGGTTTTTGAGAGCTATGGATCACTGGAAACAATTTCTGTGTACCTTTCATGTCAGTAGCTCTGGGAAGAGTGGCCTGACCCGCGCACCCTGTGCTTCTTAGTCTGCTGTGACAGGAGGGAGGTGTCTGCTTCTGATGGTCACTGTGTGTTGAGATTTCAAAATCCCCATTAGCATGCTATCTGAGCACTCAGGCGCAGAAGGCCCTGAATGAGTGTGAGATTCGTTATTGTTAACTTTCAAGACTTCCACAAATGTATGTTTTTCTATTTTATTGGATAGTTCCAGTGGCTAAAATGACCCTGAACAATGTGCAAACTGCAATAAAGCATCAACATTGGGCTTCCAGGAAAATAAAAATGCAGCAGGAAGAAACAGCAGCAGGGAAGAAAAAAATTACTGGGAAACACATGATGAAATGCCTTCGCTATCTTTCACATTTCTCTCTGCTGTTTAACTCTCTGTATTATTCAACGCAGCATTGTTTGTAATGGCAGAAAATTGTAAATAACCTCAATGTCTATCAGTGGGAGATGGTTGGATAAGTTATAGTCCTCCACACCACGGGATCCTGTATAGCTGTAAAGAAGGCTCAATCTCTTTGTTGAGAAAGATCTACCAGACATTTAAAGTGAAATAACAAAGGCAAAATGCTGAGTAGACTGTACAGTGTGCTGTCCTTTGTGGAAAAGGGAGCAAATAAGAATGTGTGTGTGTGTGTATTCATACAGAATACATTTTTTTCCTTGCTTGTGTATATTTGATGAAACTCTGAAAAGATGCATAAGAAACCAATATTAGCAGTTCTATATACAGGCAGGAAAGATATTTTTACAGTAACACTTTTGTTTATTTTTTATTTCTGAGCTATGTGAATATATCACCTATGGGAAATGAAGAGCTTATGTTTTCCAACCAGCCTGACCAGAGGAGAGGCTCAAAATCGAAATTAGGTTGTATAGGTAATAAACGATTGTACACTTTCTTGCAAGAAAAACAAATCTCTGTTACAGGCTGTTTAGAATTCATCTTCTAGCCAAGGAAGCCAACTTCTTCCCATCTCAACCCTGTACATGCTCAGAAGCGACAGGGAGCGTGATATGCTCAAAGCCTCACTTGGCAGCTGATCCTAACTGCTTTGGAGAAAAGGCGAGCATTGGGTCCCGGGCAGGAGGTCTGGAGTTGGTCAGGGGAGGAAATCAAGGCCAGAACAGACTGGACTGGGTTTTACTCAGGGCTTTGCCTTTCCCTGACACTGTCCTGGGTGAACTAGGTGGGAGCTGGGAGAACCTCCCCAGTGCAATTGCAAATCTTGGCTTGTATGGCCGGACCCAGAAGTTGGCCTTCTCAAAATCTTATAATTTACAGCAACTCTTAAGCAAGCAGGCAGATGAACATACTGGTTAATCGAATACCCACTTCCACTAGACCAGAACCTCTACCACTGTTCACTCCAGAGGGTCCCCAGGCAGGGTTTGCTTGAGCCTGGAAAGCCTACCTAGAGGTTCTCCGACTTCAGCTCACCCTAGCTCACCTGGAGAAGCATATGTCCTAGGCTCTTTCCTCTCTACCAAGGAGCCATCAACTACCTGAGGGACAGGTAATGTTAAAGAAATAATGGAAATCTCCGAGGAACAATTAGAAGGCATCTGAGGAGCAGGAGCCCTGTGAAAGAAAGGCAACTGACAAAATTCAGAGACTCTCTCATGGGCTAAATGAGGGGATCCTGGGACCCAGCAATGTATGATCTACCAAGTCACTCTTACAAGAAAAGGATATACGTAAATGGAAAATAAATGAACAGAAAGACATGCAGCAGGCAGATGTGAATAAGAAAAAGGGAGTAATCTTAGTGTAAGGCAAAACAAATCTACGGCAAATGAAACATAGCAGCAACAAAACCAACTGATCAAAGATGAAGCAAGGTGCTGCATGCTGCTAGAGGGAACGATGGACTAAGAAGTTACGACAATCACAGACATCTGCCCCTAACATCAGACCTCTGAAATATATCAAGTAATTTGTAGTAGAATTAAGATGAGGGGCCGGCCATGATGGCTCACACCCATAATCCCAGCACTTTGGGAGGCTGAGGCCAGAGGATCACCTGAGCCCAGGAGTTTGAGATCAGCCTGGGCCACATAGCAAGACCCCATATCTACTAAAAATTAAATAAACAAAACAAAAACAACAGAAAGAAGATGATAGATAAGTCAAGAATTATAGTTGGAGATTTTGACACATACTCAAAAGCTAATAAATTAAGCAGAAAAAATTACCAGGGATATGGACGAGTTTAATAATGTGATCACTTAAATTAGCAGAGAGAAGTTTAACTTTACATTTCAGAAACAAATATATTATTTTGAGCAAACACAGAACAGGCACAAAACTATATGTGTACTATGCCTTTGTCACAAAGGAATTCTTAGTGAATTAGAAAGAAATGACTTTATGTAAACTACATCCTGTGGTGGAAATGTAATTGAATTATAAATCAATATCAGAAGATGTGTTTGCAAAAATAATGGCCCTGCAAAGATGTCCACACTTAAATCCCCAGAACCCATGACTATATTACTTTACATGGCAAAAGTGATTTTGCAGATCTAATTAAGGTTAAGGGCCTTGAGATGGTGAGAGTAGCTTGGTTTATTCAGGTGGGTCTAATTGAATCCCTTCAGTCCTTAAAAAAGGGGACAACCATTCCCAGCTGTCAGCAGAGGGAGACATGGTTATGGAAGAATGGTCAGAGAGGTGGAATGTGAGAAAGTCCTGACCTGCTGTTGTTGGCTTTGATGACGGAGGGAGGGGCCTGTAAGTCAAGGGGCCTGTAACTCAAGGGCTGTGGGTGGCCTCTGGAAACTGGGAGTGGCCCTCAGCTGTAACAAAACAGCTAATAAGGGAATAGGGATCTCAAGCCAAGCACAGCAAGGAACAGCCTGAATGAGCAAGGAAACGGATTCTTCCCCAGAGTCTCCAGAAAGGAACATCCAGCCCTGCCCACACCGTGACTTTAGCCTGGTAAGACCTGTGTCCAGAACTGTAAGATAATAAATTTGAGTTGTTTCAAAGCCACTAAGCTTGTGGTAGTTTGTTACAGCAGCAAGAGAGAACAAATATAGAAGACTAATGATAAGTCCTATATCACTACAAATTTAAAAACACATCACTGAAAATTAATTCCTGGGTTAAAGAAGATATGGGGGTATATTAATTATCTATTGCTATGTAATGAATTATCCCAAGACTTCGTGGCATCAAACAAAACACTGATTATCTCACAGCTTCAGTGGGTCAGGAATTCAGGTGTGGTTTAGCTGTGTACTCTTGGTCAAGGTGGAGGCCGCAGTAATTTTTTTTTTTTGAGACAGGGTCTGGCCCTGTCAGCCAGGCTGGAGTGTATTAGTGAGATCTCAGCTCACTGCAGCCTCCATGTCCTGGGCTCAAGCCATCCTCCTACCTCAGCCTCTTAAGTAGCTGGGACTATAAGTGCATGCCACCACACCCAGCTAATTTTTGTATTTTTTGTAGAGATGGGGTTTCACCATGTTGCCTAGGTTGGTCTTGAACTTCTGAGCCCAAGTGATCCACCTGCCTTGGCCTCCCAAAGTGCTGGGATTACAGGCGTGAGCCACTATGCCCAGCCTGCAGTCATCTTAAGACTCAACTGGAGAAGGACCTTTTTCCAAGCCCACTCACGTCATTATTGGCAGGATTTAGAACCTTGTCGCCTGTTGGACTGAGGGCTGCTCAGCTCCTTACTGGCTGCGGGCCAGAGGCTGCCCACAGTTCCTTGCTTTGTGGATGTCCCAGCATGGCTGCTTGCTTCATCAGAGTGAGTATGAGAGCATGTGCTGGGAAGAGGAGCATCATAGCCTTTTATAACCTAATCTGGGAACTGACATCTCACCACCTTTGTCATATTCTAGAAGCAAGTCTCTAGGACAAGCCCTGTCTCCAGGAGTTACATAAGAGCAGAAGTGTCAGGAGACAAGGATCATTGGAACCAAGTCAGAAGCTGCCCTACTACAAGGAGAAATTACAAAATTCTTGGGATTGGATGATAAAGTGGGACATGGTGATATTTGTGTGATGCAACTAAAACTATACCAAGAGGGGACTTTATGGTGGCGAATAAAACCAGAAACAGGAAAGATGGAAAAGAAAAGTCCTGGCCCTGAGAACCGAATCTGGTCAGAAAACAACACTGAATGCAGAAGAAATGGCGGAATTTTACAAGGAATTTTTAAGTAAAAATTTTCAGAAGCCCATGTATTATAATAGAGACCGGTACAAGCGCAACTTTGCCATCACTTTCTGCATGGGAAAAGTGGCTCTGGAAAGGATTTGGAACAAGCTCAAACGGAAGCAAAAGAAGATGAGCAACTAGGAGTCCCCCATGACACAGCCAGAGTCCAGGTTTCCATGGGAAGCAGATGGTTAGAGGAGCTCCTTTCACAGGGGCTCTGAGAAAAACTGAAGTGATCCCAAGAAGCCCGCCTCTTCCTAAGGGGGCCGTGGCCTATCTGGGGACAGGGTGGGTCCCGCTGATGTGGGCTCTAGGCCAGCTTGTTGTCACGGACATGGCATTAAGGCCCAAGCACTGGGTGCCCATTTTCTGTGTTTCAAATTACACCAATTCAAAACAGAGCTATTTAAAAATATCGGCCTGGCGCGCTGGCTCACGCCTTTAATCCCAGCACTTTGGGAGGCCTAGGCGGGTGGATCACTTGAGGTCAGGAGTTCCAGAGCAGGCTGGACAACATGGCAGAACCCCATCTCTACAAAAAATTAGCCAGGCATGGTGGCACGCACCTGTAATCCCAGCTACTCAAGGCTGAGGCATGAGAATTGCTTGAACCCAGGAGGCGGAGGTTGCAGTGACCGAGATCACGCCCCTGTACTCCAGCCTAGAAGACCAAGCAAGACTCCGTATCAAATCAATCAATAAAATAAAAATATTAATAAACCTTTACAGAATCAAAAAAATTGTAAAGTAAATTTGAAAGAAGTAATGGTAAAAGCAGAAATCAATGAAATAGTAAAGTAAAACAAATGGTGAATAGATGATTTTTCAAGATCTGAAGCTAGGTTTTGGCTAGTGAGCTGTAAATAGGAGCTGTGTGTGCAATTTCTGAGGTGTTTCCTTTACGGGTCCTGCGTGAATGTGATGCCAGGAGCAACATGGGAGCATGAGGATGAGGGTGTACCCCAAGGCTGCTGTAGAGCTTTCACGCTGGGCCTGGACTCCCTACATCCTTTTATGTGACAGAGAAATGAACTTCTATGTTCTTAAGCCACTGTTATTTGGGGGCTCCATTATATGTAGCTGAACCTAAATCACAACTAACACAAAATTGAAGAGACAAAATTGTTATTATTTTTAAATAGAATGAGACTTTTCAAAGTAAACCCAAGAGAGTAAACCATTAGAACTAAAAAGAGAATTAAAAGCTCAGCAGGTTTGGAGGTACAAAATAAATCTTAATAAGAGTACCTTCTACTCTAGAAATTACTCATCATAAAATGTGAAGAAAACAAGGTACAAATTAAAATAACAAAAAAACCCCAAACTCCACAGACCTATAAATTTTCTAGGAATTAACATAATAAAACAGTCTCAAGACTTTTATAAAGAAAAATTAGAAACTCTATTAAAGGATATAAAATAAAATATAAATAAAGAGCTATGGATGGATGACAACATTATAATACTGGTTGATTCTCACCTAATTAGTCTATAAATTCAGTGTAATTTCAATTAGAAGTCTGAGTATTTTAGAGAACCTAATAAATGGATTTAGCAAATAAGATGGAGGAATAAAACTTCATGAATAACTAAGATTTTCTTGGGAAAAAAGGCAAAGAAATGAGACTTACACTATGAGATACTGACATACATTATAAATACCAGCATATATTATAGAAACAGGCCCAACTGAATAGAAAAGCATCCAAAAATAGACCTTCTATATTTGGGAAGTAGTACTTTGTAGAGATAGGGAAAGGGCAGAATATTTGGTAAATAATCTAGGAAAAATGGGCTCCATTATCTGGAGCAAAATAAAGTTGGATCCTCATCTCATACCATACCCAGCAGTAAACTCCTGGTGGATTAAAGACCTAAATTTAGGTTGAGTGGTGGCTCACGCTTGTAATCCCAGCACTTTGGGAGGCCAAGGCGGGTGCATTGCTTGAAGTCAGGAGTTTGAGACCAGCCTGGGCAACATAGTGACACCCCTTCTCTACCAAAAAATACTCCTCCTCTGTATCCCAGTTTAGGGATCCTTTCCCATTCTATTTCAGCTCCTTATTGAGTAAGAGAGCGTGTGCTGTCTTACCAAACACACCAAATATACCAAAAAATCTCTACCAAAAATACCATCTCTACCAAAAAATACAAAACTTAGCCAACTGTGGTGGCACGCACCTGTAGTCCGGCTACTCGGGAGGCTGAGGTGGGAGAATAGGTTGAACCCAGGAATGTGTGTCCTCTTAAGCTGCTTTTGTGGTTCAAAGATGGCTGAGGCAGTTCCAGATGCCTAGAAACAGAAAAAGGGAAGACTCTCTGCATTTGAGTTATTAAGAAATCTTTCCAAAGGCTGGGTGTGGTGGCTCATGTCTGTAATGCCAGCACTTTGGGAGGCTGAGGTGGGTGGATCGTTTGAGCTCAGGAGCTCAAGACCAGCCTAGGCAACATGTCAAAATCCTGTCTTTACAAAAAATACAAAAATTAGCAGGGCATGGTGGTGCACACCTATAGTCCCAACTACTCAGGAGGCTGAGGTGGGAGGATCACTTGAGCCTGGGAGGTGGAGGTTGTAGTGAGCAGAGGCTGCACCACTATACTCCAGCCTGGGCAACAGAGAGAGACTCTAACACTTAAAAAAAAAGAAAAAAAATCTTTCCAGAAGGCCGAAGCAAACTTCCCTTCATGTCTCATTGGTTAGAATTACACTGCATGCCCAGTCCTAAACCAGTCACTGCAAAAGGGGTGGAATTACTGCTTAGCTAAATCATGTCTCCTGTGTTTCAAAATCTCATAATTTTATGACTAGATTTGGATCTATTTTTATACACTATCAGCTGGCCTTCTCAATGTACAGACTTATTCTTTAAATTCTGAAAAATGTTCTTGAAATATGAATAAGTAAATTTGCTTCTTTTATTTTTCTGTAATCTCCCTCTGGCACTTCTGTTATTTGAGTGTTGGAACTCCTGGACTGGTCTTCTATCTTTTCATTTTTCTGATAATTTTCATCCCTTTGTCTTTTTGTATTATTATTATTTTTTTTTGAGACCGAATCTCACTCTGTTGCCCCTGCTGGAGTGTGGTGGTGTGATCTCCACTCACTGCAACCTCCGCCTCCTGGTTCAAGCGATTCTCCTGCCTCAGCCTCCTGAATAGCTGGGACCACAGGCATGTGCCACCATGCCTGGCTAATTTTTCGTATTTTTAGTAGAGATGGGGTTTCACTGTGTTAGCCAGGATGGTCGTGATCTCCTGACCTCATGATCTGCCTGCCTTGGCCTCCCAAAGTGCTGGGATTACAGGTGTGAGGCACCACACCCAGCCTTTCTTTTTGTATTTTAAGTTAGTCATTTCCAGGAGACCTATTTTCTCTTTCTCTCTCTCTTGCTTTTGTTTGTTTGTTTTTCCCATTTATTTATTTTATTGCATTTTAGGTTTGGGGGTACATGTGAAGAATGTGCAAGATTGTTGCATAGGAACACACGTGGCAGTGTGATTTGCTGCCTTCCTCCCCATCACCTACATCTGGCATCTCTCCCCTTGCTATCTTTCCCCAGCTCCCCACCCCCCACCGTCCCTCCCCTGTTTCCCCTCAACTGACCTCAGTGTGTAGTGCTCCCCTCCCTGTGTCCATGTGTTCTCATTGTTCAACACCCGCCTATGAGTGAGAACATGCGATGTTTGATCTTCTGCTCTTCTGTCAGTTTGCTGAGAATGATGGTTTCCAGGTTCATCCATGTCCCTACAAAGGACACAAACTCATCGTTTTTGATGGCTGCATAATATTCCATGGTGTATATATGCCAAATTTTCCCTACCCAGTCCATCGTCGATGGGCATTTGGGTTGGTCCCAGGTCTTTGCTATTGTAAACAGTGCTGCAATGAACATTTGTGTACATGTGTCCTTACAGTAGAACGATTTATAATCCTTTGGATATATACCCAGTAATGGGATTGCTGGGTCAAATGGAATTTCTATTTCTAGGTCCTTGAGGAATCACCATACTGTCTTCCACAATGGTTGAACTAATTTACACTCCCACCAACAGTGCAAAAGTGTTCCTATTTCTCCACATCCTCTCCAGCATCTGTTGTCTCCAGATTTTTTAATGATCGCCATTCTAACTGGCGTGAGATGGTATCTCAATGTAGTTTTGATTTGCATTTCTCTGATGACCAGTGATGATGAGCATTTTTTCATATGTTTGTTGGCCTCATGTATGTCTTCTTTTGTAAAGTGTCTGTTCATATCCTTTGCCCACTTTTGAATGGGCTTGTTAGTGTTTTTCTTGTAAATCTGTTTTAGTTCTTTGTAAATTCTGGATATCAGCCCTTTGTCAGATGGGTAAACTGCAAAAATTTTTTCCCATTTGGTTGGTTGCCGATTCACTCTAATGACTGTTTCTTTTGCTGTGCAGAAGCTGTGGAGTTTGATTAGGTCCCATTTGTCTATTTTGGCTTTTGTTGTCAATGCTTTTGGTATTTTGGTCATGAAGTCCTTGCCTACACCTACGTCCTGAATGGTTTTGCCTAGATTTTCTTCTAGGATTTTTATGGTGTTAGGTCTTATGTTTAAGTCTTTAATCCATCTGGAGTTAATTTTAGTGTAAGGTGTCAGGAAGGGGTCCAGTTTCTGCTTTCTGCACATGGCTAGCCAGCTTTCCCAACACCATTTATTGAACAGGGAATCCTTTCCCCATTGCTTGTTTTTGTCTGGTTTGTCAAAGATCAGATGGTTGTAGAAATGTTGTGTTGCCTCCGAGACCTCTGTTCTGTTCCATTGGTCTATATCTCTGTTTTGGTACCAGTATCATGCTGTTTTGGTTACTGTAGCCTTGTAGTATAGTTTGAAGTCCGGTAGTGTGATGCCTCCCGCTTTGTTCTTTTTGCTTAGAATTGACTTGGCTATGCGGGCTCTCTTTTGGTTCCATATGAAGTTTAAGGTGATTTTTTCCAGTTCTGCGAAGAAGGTCATTGGTAGCTTGATGGGGATAGCATTGAATCTGTAAATTACTTTGGGCAGTATGGCCATTTTCATGATATTGATTCTTCCTAACCATGAACATGGAATGTTTCTCCATCTGTTTGTGTCCTCTCTTATTTCGTTGAGCAGTGGCTTGTAGTTCTCCTTGAAGAGGTCCTTTACGTTCCTTGTTAGTTGTATTCCTAGGTATTTTATTCTCTTTGTGGCAATTGTGAATGGAAGTTTGTTCTTGATTTGGCTCTCTTTAAGTCTGTTATTGGTGTATAGGAATGCATGTGATTTTTGCACATTGATTTTGTATCCTGAGACTTTACTGAAGTTGCTTATCAGTTTCAGGAGATTTGGGGCTGAGACAATGGGGTCTTCTAGATATACAATCATGTCGTCTGCAAATAGAGACAATTTGACTTCCTCCTTTCCTATTTAAATGCCCTTTATTTCTTTTTCTTGCCCGATTGCTCTGGCTAGAACTTCTAGTATTATATTGAATAGGAGTGGTGAGAGAGGGCAACCTAGTCTGGTGCCACATTTCAAGGGGAATGCTTCCAGTTTTTGCCCATTCAGTATGATATTGGCTGTTTGTTTGTCATAAATAGCTTTTATTATTTTGAGATATGTTCCGTCAAGACCTAGCTTATTGGGGGTTTTTAGCATAAAGGGCTGTTGAATTTTGTCAAAGGCCTTCTCTGCATCAATTGAGATAATCATGTGGTTTTTGTCTTTGGTTCTGTTTATGTGGTGAATTATGTTTATAGACTTGCGTATGTTGAACCAGCCTTGCATCCCCGGGATGAAGCCTACTTGATCATGGTGGATAAGGTTTTTGATGTGCTGTTGCAATCAGCTTGTCAGTATTTTATTGAAGATTTTTGCATCTATGTTCATCATGGATATTGGCCTGAAGTTTTCTTTTCTTGTTGAGTCTCTGCCGGGTTTTGGAATCAGGATGATGTTGGTGTCATAAAATGATTTGGGAAGAATTCCCTCTTTTTGTATTGTTTGGAATAGCTTCTGAAGGAATGGTACCAGCTCCTCTTTGTATGTCTGGTAGAATTCAGCTGTGAACCCATCTGGATCTGGGCTTTTTTTGGGTGATAAGCTCTTAATTGCTGCCTCAACTTCAGACCTAGTTATGGGTCTGTTCAGGGTTTCAGCTTCTTCCTGGTTTAGGCTTGGGAGGAGGAAAGTGTCCAGGAATTTATCAATTTCTTCCAAATTTACTGGTTTATGTGCATAGAGTTGTTTGTAATACAATCTCTGATGATGGGTTGAATTTCTGTGGAATCTGTGGTGAAATCCACTTTATTGTTTTTTATTGCACCAATTTGGTTATTCTCTCTTTTCTTTTTTATTAATCTGGCTAGTGGTCTGTCTATTTTGTTGATCTTTTCAAAAAACCAGCTCCTGGATTTATTGATTTTTTGTAGGTTTTTTTGTGTCTCTATCTCCTTCAGTTCTGCTCTGATCTTAGCTATTTCTTGTCTTCTGCTAGACTTTGAGTTTTTTTGATCTTGCTCCTCTAGCTCTTTCAGTTTTGATGATAGGGCGTCAATTTTTGATCTCTCCTTGCTTCTCATGTGGGCACTTATTGCTATATATTTTCCTCTAGAGGCTGCTTTAAATGTGTCCCAGAGATTCTGGTATGTTGTGTCTTCATTCTCGTTGGTTTCGAAGAACATCTTCATTTCTGTTTTCATTTCATTGTTTATCCAGTCAACATTCAAGAGCAAGTTGTTCAGTTTCCATGAAGCTGTGTGGTTCTGGGTTAGTTTTTGAATTCTGAGTTCTAACTTGATTGCACTGTGGTCTGAGAGACTGTTTGTTACGATTTCCGTTCTTTTGCATTTGCTGAGGAGTGATTTCCTCCCAATTATGTGGTCAATTTTAGAGTAGGTGTGATGTGGTGCTGAGAAGAATGTATATTCTGTGGATTTGGGGTGGAGAGTTCTGTAAATGTCTATTAGGTTTGCTTGGTCCAGGTCTGAGTTCAAGTCCTGGATATCCTTGTTAATTTTCTGTCTGGTTGATCTGTCTAATATTGACAATGGGGTGTTAAAGTCTCCCACTATAATTGTGTGGGAGTCTAAGTCTCTTTGTAAGTTGTTTGTTTTTTAAACAGGATCTCACTCTGTCACCTCCAGCTGGAGGGCAGTGAAACAATCATGGCTCACTGCAGCCTTGACCTCCAGGGCTCAAGCAATACTCCCACTTCGGCCTCCTGGGTAGCTTGAACCACAGCGTGCACCACCATGCCTGGCTTTTTCCCATAGAGACGAGGTCTCATTATATTGCCCAGGCTGGTCTCTAGTTCCTAGGCTCAAGTGACCCTCTGGCCTCAGCCTCCCAAAGTGCTAGGACTGCAGTCATGAGCCACCAGGCCTGGCCTATATTTTCTCTCTCTCTTTTTTTTTTTCTTCTTCAGTTCCTAGGTAGTATCCTGGAATTCAATATTTCCTCTCTTAATGTTTGTATTTTATTGCATCCTATTCTTGTTTCATTGGGATAATATTTTCTCTTTTTACTGAAAAAATTAAATCTAGCTTTGAAGACTTTTTCCTCTTTGTGGTGTCTGTTTCTGAAGACTTTTTGTTCTTTGTGGTGTCTGTTTCTTTTAAATTGCTTTTGTTATTTTTGTTCTCTTTCTGTTAAGGATTTCCTCAAATACCTGGTAATTATTTTTAAGATTGAGACATTAAAAACCCCATGTGTGGGACTGGGCTTGTTGAATTTAAGCCATACCATAGAGGTGTCAGGATTCACTTGGGTGGCTGAAAAAATATTAGGGAAATATTAGGGAAAGTTAGAAGATTATAGTCTCAAATCTTTTGGGAGAGAGAAAGGTTTTAATGGATAGGGCTGAAGGCAGATAGTTTATTAGGTTAGAATTTTAAGTCATAGAGTAAAGGATTAGGATAATAAAAGCTTCCAGAGTTAAGTCTGTTTACTCCACATTCCTTTGGCTCTACTCTGTTTATTCATGTAAACTTTGTGCTGGATGGTCTTCTCAGGGGGAGGTTGAAGGGGAATTACCCATTAATGATATTGATTCTGGGCCCTGGAACCAAGACCTTTTATCATTTGTAAAACCACTCTTTTAACTATGTTAATTATCTACAAGCTATTGACTTAGAACTTCTATTATTAAATATATACCAAACAAATGTGAGGAGAAGCAGCAAGTCATGATTGGTTAGCTGCAATCACCCTCTGAAAGCAGCTGATGACCATCCCTTGCCCACTCAGATTCACTGTATTCTGGTGTGTGTGAGTGCATTTCACTCATCTGTCATTGAGTCAAGGTCTGCAAGGACAGACCTCTGCAGGTGGTGATCAATGTCTCATAGAGTGGGCTGTTTCATTGGGGGAATTCCTCCTCTTTTCAAAATGATGTATGATTTTTCTGTTTTTAGCTTGGCCAGATCTGGGTTCTTATCTAATATCCAGAAAAAATTAGGCACATGGACATTGAAGAGTGAGCAGAGTAGAATTTATTAAGTGAAAGGAAAGTTCTCAGCAAAGAGTGGGTCCTGAAAGCAGGTTCTCGGTTGCCCCTTCACAGTTGAATTCAAGGGCTTTTATATATCCAACTGATGGGCTGGGTTCCCTATTTGTATAAGGCACAAATTTTGGTGGTTCCACCCCATCTCCTCAGCATGCATGTAGACACATAGTCCCCTGTGCAAGTTCCTTTATCTGTGTAAACACTTGTAGGGCGGGTCGCAGGTTCTCTGAGGGATGATTCTCTTACTGTCTACCTAAAGCAAGCTGGCTAACTCCTTTCACTATTTCAACACCTTTCAGTCTTTTCTCTTGGATTGGCCAGAGAAGAATTTTAAAATCTCCTTGGAATGTAGAAAGCTGGGTTTCCCCTGGGTTCAGGAAAAAAGCTGGGTTCAGAGTCAGGGAGTAGGGCTGGGTATTTAAACATCAATGTGTAAAATCTTACTTCAACTATTTCTAGTAGCATACCCTGACCCTCAACTATGGTTGGTGCCTTGGTCTGTTTTCCTCACTCCAGTGACTAAGCCTCCCATTTTCTGCCAGGGTGGGAGAGAGGCATCTGCTGGGAGGCACCTGGTTGAGAAAAGCATCTGGGGAACCTTCTTCTTTGTAAATACCCTTTCTTTCAGACTGGCTTTAGACTTGAGTGTTCCCATGTACCCCAGAGTGTTCCTATATACCCCAAGGCCAGTTTCTTCTATTATTAGCATCTTACATTGATGAAACACATTTAAGTTAATGAACAAATACATACACATTATTATTAAAGTCTATAGTTTATTTTTATAGTCTTAGTTTTTTGCTAATGTTCTTTTACCATTCCAGGATCCCATCTGGGATATTGCATTACAGTTAGCTGTTGTGTCCCTACAGGCTCCTTTTAGCTGTGACAGTCTCTAAGACTTTCCTTGTTTTCTATGACATTGAGTGTTTTAAGGAATACTGGTATGGTATTTTGTAGGATGCCCTGCTTTTATACTGGAATTTATCTGATATTTTTTCCACAATAAGACTGAGGTTATGGGTTATTGGGAGGAAGACCCAAGAGATAAAATACACCCCCTCCCTCTTTTTTTTTTTTTTTTTAAAGAGACAGAGTCTTACTCTGTTGCCTTGGCTGGAGTGTAGTGGTGCAATGGCTTACAGCAGCCTTGAACTTCTGGGCTCAAATCAAGCAGTTTCCCCACCTCAGCCTCTCAAATAGCTAGGACTACAGGTGTGCTACTACACCTGGCTAATTTTTAAATTTTGTAGAGATGAGGTCTTGCCATGTGTCCCAGGCTGGTCTTGAACTCCCAGCTTCAAGTGACCCTCCAACCTCAGCTTCCCAGAGTACTGGAATTACATGTTTAAGCCACTGTACCAGGCCTAAATGCCATTTTCGTCACATCATGTCATGATTGGTGATGTTGACTTGTGACTGTCCATGTTGGCCTTCATCTCCTAGCTGACAGGGCGTTTGTCAGTTTTCTCCACTGTGAAGTTACTCTTTTGTTTCCTCTTTTCATACTGTGTCCTTTGGAAGGAAGTCACTAGGCTCAGCCTATACCTAAGAAGTAGGGACTTATGCTGAAACTTTTTTTTTTTTTTTTTTTCTCATTAAACTTTGTTTTAATGAGTCTCAAATTCTGTGATAGATTTTTGGTCAAGTTTCCATTAAAAAGTACTGATTTTAACAACTAATAACATAAAACTGCTACACGTGAAAAAAAAAAGTGGTCCACAAAACATTCTCCTTTCTTTCTGAAGGATTTACTGTGCATTGTTATCATTAGCCAGTCTTTTATTATTAAACATAAATGGCCAATTGAAACAAACTGTTCTGAGACCATTCCTCCACCACTGATTAAGACTGTGGTGGCAGATATTAGGGATAACATTCATTTGGCCTTCTGAGATTTCTGGGCAAAGTTGGTGAGCTTGCCAGCTCCAGCAGCCTTCTTGTTCATTGCTTTGATGACACCCATGACAACTGTCTGTCTCATGTCACAAACAGCAAAATGACCCAGAGAAGGATAGTGTGTCTGAGAAGCTCTTAACACACATGGGCTTGTCAGGAACCGTATCAACAATGGCAGCATCACCAGACTTCAAGCATGTAGGGCCATCTTCCAGCATCTTACCAGAACACCGATCAATCTTTTCCTTCAGCTCAGCAAACGTACATGCAATGTGAGCTGTGTGACAGTCCAGTACAAGGCCATGGCCTGCACTGATTTGGCCTGGATGGCTCAGGATCATCACCTGAGCAGTGAAATTGGCTGCATCCATTGGTGGATCATTTTTGCTGTCACCAGCAACGTTGCCATGACAAACATCTTTGACAGACACATTCTTGACATTGAGGCCCACATTGTCCCCCGAAAGAGCTTAACTCAAAGCTTCATGGTACATTTCAACAGGCTTTACTTCAGTTATAATGTTGACTGGAGAAAAAAAAAATATGGAATGCTTTATAAATTTGCGTGTCATCCTTGCGCAGGGGCCATGCTAATCTTCTCTGTATTGTTCCCATTTTAGTATGTGTGCTGCTGAAGCCAGTGGAAAACTACTTCTTAAATAGGCTTCCAACCAGTCCCAGAATTCTCAGCTTACTCCTTTACTCCATTCCTGGAAGTACTCGGTGCTGCTGATTGGTGTGATGCATTAAGATTATGAGGTGCACGTTATGTGGCCTCCTGGCTTCCCCACTGTTGGCTCACTATTAGGCTTCCTTGTATCTTCTAAGTGTGATTCAATTTCCTGATTTCCCAGTTCTGGGTTTTTATTGCTGCTGTCTTCTCTGATTCCCTTTTCTTTGTGACTTTATGATAGTTTTTGTACCATATTTTGTGATTTTGGCAGGAGTGTTGGGGGGAGTAGAGTTGTGGTAGTTTTAGAAACAAATTATTTGGCCAGGTGCAGTGGCTCATGCCCATAATTGCGGCACTTTGGGAGGCAGAGACCGGCAGATCATCTGAGATCAGGAGTTCAAGACTGGCCTGGCCAACATGGCGAAACCCCCATCTCTACTAAAAATACAAAAAAATTAGCTGACTGTGGTGGCCTGCACCCAGAATCCCAGCTACTCAGGAGGCTGAGGCACGAAAATTGCTTGGACCCAGGAAGCAGAGGTTGTGGTGAGCCAAGATCATGCCACTGCACCCCAACCCGGGTGACAGAGCTAGACTCCATCTGAAAAAACAAAACCCCCCCAACATCAAAACCAAAACAAGAACAAAACAAAATTCTTTGATTTTGCTCCCTTTAAGAGGCAGATCTTAATTTCTCTTTCCTTGTTTGTAAGGCTGTACTTAGTGTCTTGCCTCTAACGAGTAGAATATGTTGGAAATGATGGTTTGTCACTTCTGAGATTAGGTGATGAAAGGATTGTGGCTTCTATCTTGCATGTTTATTCTTGCTCTGTCAGATCACTTACTTCGGGAAAAGCCAGCAGCCATTACAAAAAATGTAATCTCAGCTACTTGGGAGGTTGAGGCAGGAGACTTGCTTGAACCCAGGAGATGAAGGTTGGAGCCATAAGGCTGCTGTATGTGAGAAGCCCACAGGATGATGAACTGAAGCCTCCAGCCAATGACCAGCAAGAAACTGAGGCTGCCAACAACCACATGAGTGAGCTTGGTGTTAGATTCTCCAGTCCCAGCTGAACCTTGAAGATTTTTTAAGCTGAGCCATTCCCAGTGTTATGATAATCAGAAACTGTGGAATAATATTAACTGAGATAGTAAATGTTTGTTATCTCAAGCTGCTAAGTTTGGGGTTAATTTATTATGAAGCCATAGATAACTAACATAAGAAATAAATCACAGAGATTTTTATAAGTGTTACTATGGCCAATAGTTATTTACCACTATGAGTTTTTGAGAACTCAAGTAAAGTTATTAGCTATTGTTAAAAAATATATATATTTCTAGGCTGGGCACAGTGGCTCATGCCTGTAATCCCAGCACTTTGGGAGGTCAAGGCAGGTGGATCACCTGAGGTCAGGAGTTTGAGACAAGCCTGGCCAACATGGTGAAATCCTATCTCTACTAAAAATACTGAAAATTAGCTGGGCCTGGTGGTAGGCACCTGTAATCTCAGCTACTTGGGAGGCTGAGGCGGGAGACTCACTTGAACCCAGGAGGTGGAGGTTGCAGTGAGCTGAGATTGTGCCACTGCACTCTGAGTGAAACTCCATCTCAATAAAAAAAATTAAAAAATATATTTCTTATTTTGAAATAATTTTAGATTTACTGAAAGGTTGCAAAGATAGTAGAGAGGATTTCTATATATCCCTTACCGAATTTTCACCATTGTTAACATCTTACGTTACCATGCCACATTTGTCAAAACAGAGAAACTGACATTGGTCAATTTCATTAACCAAAATATGTAGTTCATTAACCAAACTCCAGACTTTATTTGGATTTACCAGTTTTTCTATTAATATCTTCTTCCTGTTCCAATCCAGGGCGCCACATTATATTTAGTTTTCACGTCTCCCCAGTCTCCTGGTCTGTGACAATTTCTCAGTCTTTCCTTGTTTTTCATGGCCTTGACAGAGATCTGAACCCTACTGAAATTATTTTTATTTGTTAGATTGTGTTTCTTTGACTGTGACACTGCTAGGAAATTGAGCCACAGAAACCCAGGCTTTATACGAGCTATAACACTTTTCCAATTTGACAATTAGTTTTACATTCATTTGTGCAAATGTTTGGTTGTTTGCCTTCCCCACTAGCTTGGAAGATCCCTGAAAATAGGGGCCATGTTTGTTTTGGAAACAGAATGTGATGTCTAGCACTTCGTACTTGCTCCATAAATATATGTTAAATGAATAAATGGATAGTTATTGATCTATGAGTATTTTTAATAAGCCAATGAGTTGCAGTATTCCTCAGTGGACTTAGAATTTTGCCTTAATTATAGTAAGTTTTAAGCCAATAGTAACTATTTGCCAGACCAACTGCCAAGTACTTTCCCTGCAATAGCTAAATAAACGTATATTAAATTCAGTTACATAAAATGATGGTTGCAAAATTCTTTCTGAGGGACAATGCTTTGTTTCCCCTAGATGGGGAAGGCTTACTGCCCAGGAATTATTCTTTTTTATTAAGGAATTTGCTGCTACCTAGGAATTATTCCTTGTTATTAAGCCCAATGCAGTTGGAGGAAAGAAAGCTGTTGGACTGGGCGCAGCAGCTGTTCTCTGGGAAATAGCACAGTGTGTAAGTATAGCAGATCTGTGTGCCAAGGAGTAAAAGGAGAAATTAACTCAGGCTTCTCAGGAACAATGAAGTAGAGAAAAACATCACAAGTTAACAACACAGGAGAAGAAAATATAAATTCCCAAGACTCGCCTCTGCCTCTTTGAAACCTAAAGTCCAAGTTCTGAAAATCTTATTCCAATTAAATAAAGCTTCATTTGAATTCAGTGCAAAACTTTCACCATCTCTTAACATTTGAATTTAAAATATTTATGCTTTGGTATTACTATTCATATTACTATCGGCATTTTAGTTAAAATGCTAAGTGCAAAACATTTGTTGGACTTTTTTTTTTTTTTTATGATGGGAAGAGGTGGAGACGGTGATGGCACCATCTGGGAAGATGGCGGAGATAAATCTTAATGGAATTTGGGAAATGAGAAAAGCTGAGTTGGTGATGTCTGTCTGACAACAGAGATGCATTCCAGTGGCAGCTCAACCCACATTATTATTAAAGGCTTTATGTGGTGGTTTTTGTAATATTTAGAAATAATAATAAATTAGAATTGGACTTTTGGCTCCTCTCCCAGATGAAATCCCCTGAGTGTTTATCTTACAGAAGACACAGAAGAAATTCAATTTTGGACCCATATATTTGTCTAAATGCAATAAATGACAATTTGTGTGTTTCGTTTTGTACAGGGAAAAATAAAAATATGTTTCAGAATAAAATACAGAAAAAGTCATTGAAGTGAAAATTCAGGACTGAGACTCTCTAACATATTTTTGCTTGTGGCAGCATAGCCTGATTAATCAGGGTTGTTTGTTTACTTTATAATTGATTTTCCATATGTTTCAGCAAGCCACAAAAAATTCAGCTTAAAATATATCTGTTTGTATCTACAGCCTTCTCTGGGAAGAAATTATTTGTGTTCATATTTTAAATTATTTGCCCTTATGAAAATCTGGAGGCATGACCTCTGGATTTTTTTTTCTCCAGAAAAGGAGTTTATTCATTTATTCATCCATTGTTTATAAATACCTTGCATTGGATCTGAACTATAGTGGCATTTTATTCATCTTTATTGAATGAAGAAATGTTGTCTGCCTGCACATAACATCATTCTGAATGTATTTCCTAATCATGGCCACTTGAGATGGCTAATTTTCTTTCATTATCTGTTCTCCCTTTCTTTGCTTTCTTTGGTATTATGATAATAGAACTTTTAACTTGATTCTGTCTTTAAAAGGCAGAGGCTTGCCCTCCCTTTCCACCTTTACCCCTTTTAAGGCATTGAGCCATTGTGGACAGCTGAAGGCTGTCCTCTGGAGATGGCAGAGCCACAGATGGAAGATACTTTGATCCCTGCATAACACTGTGGAGCAGAGCCTCCCTCCAGCCCCACACTCTGCAGCTGTATCATTATGTGAGCGAGAAACAAACTTCCACCATATTTAAGCCATTGTTATTTGGAGGTGCCTCTTATACAGCACCAAGATTCATCTTTTAACCATACATTTCTCAAGGCATTAGTTCTAGAAGGAGTCAGAAGAGTAGTCCTTCAGTAACCATAATGTAAGTAAGAATATGGAAAATTCCATAAAAAGTCCAATAAATACTCTGAGGGTTTGGAGGAGGGAGAGTTCACACTCATTTGGAGAACAAATTAGAATTGCTTTAGAAACTACGACATCTGAATTTTGATAGCAGCATTACTCTAGAGTCTGATGGGCATGGATATTATTATTCATGGAATTCTGACTGCCTAGCTTATCTTACTTTGTCTGTCTGTCTGTCACAAAATTGCTACCTACAGGCTTAGGAATAAGGCATAGTCCAGAGAGTCTCGGGGGGTCAGTGTGAACTCAGTTCCCACCAGAACAAAGAGGCTGTCTGAGCTTTCTCTAAGTCAATGAATTATGACCCTCACAAATTATTAATGTCAAGGTGGTCAAGAATGGTCAGACATAGTTTCATGTTCTACCTCTACCACTTACCAGCTGTGAGACTGAGCAAAATATTGAAGTAGTTGAGATCTGACCTCCTTGAGTTCAAATCTCATAGTTCCACAAATCATATAGTTCCACCATTTAGGAACTATGTGACCAAGGCAATTTGTTTAACCTCTCTATGATATGATTTTCTCATGTGTAAATGTAGGTAATAAAAATATCTTCTTCACAGATTTGGGAGGATTAAGTGAAAACTCCTTATAGCATTAAGTCATTAAGACATGTTTAATGCTTAGTATGTGCCACGCATGCATGTGCACATGCACACATACACACACACACACACAAATTTATGTTTTATTTCATATTTTGAAACAGAATAGTGTATAGTGAATGCTGAATATTACCCATTGTTGTTATAACTTCCTGGCATCTCAATTTACTCATATGTAAATCAGAGGTGATACTATCTGACTCTGTCCTCATTTGTAAAATAATATCCACTCTCAGACTTGTAAGATTATGTCTATAAAGCAGGTGCACAATTCCTGGTGTCTAGCAGAGTCAATAAATTACTACAAAACTTTTGAAGTAGATCTCTAAAAAACTTTTCTTACATATTTTGTATGTTATTTTTGTTTATTGATTGATCAATTCTGAGACATGGTCTCACTCTGTTGCCCAGGCTGGAGTACAGTAGTGTGATTGTAGCTCATTGTAGCCTTGAACTCCAGGGTTCAAAGGACCCTCCCCAGTAGCTGGGAGTACTGGCATGTGCCACCACACTCAGCTAATTTTTTTAATTTTTTTTTTGTAGAGATGGGGTCTTGCTGTGTTGCCCAGGCCGGTCTTGAACTCCTGGCCTCAAGCTGTTACTGATGGAGGGTCTTGACTACGAGTGCTCCAGGTTCTTGGTGTTTTGAACAAAGAATGGGCAAAAAAATGCACAAAGCAATGAAAGAATGAAGCAACAAAAGCACAGATTTATTGAAACAAAAGTATACTCCACAGAGTGGGAGTGGACTTGTGTAAGAGGCTCAAGAGTGCTGGTTACAGAGTTTTCTGGGGTTTAAATGCCCTCAAAATGTTTCCCATTTGTTACTCGGTTAACACCTATGTAAATGAAGTAGTGGCCTGCAACCAGTCGGATTGGTCTTGGAAGGTGACCAATCAGAGGCTGAAGTGAAATTACAAAGTTACACATGAAGACTTGGCCTGCAGCCAGTCTGATTGGTTGCAGGAGGGGACCAATCAGAGGTACTTTCATTTTTCATCTGCAAGGCAGAAAAGTGGGGGGCGGGTTTGCAAAGGGTGTAGCCTCTGATCCGTTTGCTACTTGGGCGTGCAGAGGTGGAGTTTGCCTTTTGATTCCATTCTAGGAATTCAGCATGAATCGGATGTTGGTTCTCTGCCTCCAAATCCTATTCTCCTGTCTCACAGCTATCTTCCTGAATTGGCCACTCAAAGTGTGAGGTTATAGGCATGAGCCACCGCACCCAGCCCCTATGTCATTTTAGGGGAAATAAAGAGTTACTTGCAGTTTTGTTAAACGCAGCCCTGTGGGAGAATGGGCATATGTAAAATATTAAGTATGTAGCCTTAACGCCCTGCTGCCTTAGGAGGCTTTTTAAGGATGCTACGAAGAAGATATGGAGAATTACAGCTGGAGCTGGGGAGAGGAAATAGGAAGAGCTACCGTTTATTGGGGCCACCTATGTGATTCATCAAAGCCCTAGAAAGTGCCTGTGTCCCTCTGACAGTCAAGGAAAGTGAAGTTCAGAGAAGGTAATTCACCTGTCCTTGGGGACTTAGTACACACCCTCCCTGGGAATCCCATTCCCGCTTACATGCCAGTAACAGAGCCAGGAGCCAGGGTGAGCTTGGAATATCTTCCCCAGGGCCTCCTGCTCCTGCCTCCCACAGTCTAAGAAGGTGCTCACCCAAAGACCCTGGACCCCATGGCAGCCCCTCCAGAGCTCTTTCCTTCTGGTCATTTCTCAACCGTTTGGGAAAAAAATACCCCCTCCCTCTTCAGTGAGAATGGGAGAACTCCTGTCACAGCATCTCCCAGCATGAGAGCACCCGGGCCTATGGTGTCATTGTGAGCGTGGAGATAGTGGCAGGGAGCCAGAGTCACCCTGCACATCCAGGAGGCTTCAGAAGCACTGACCCACAGTGGGCCTGCCCCAGATGTAAGGGGTTAAAGAAGAGAAACAGCAAAACAGCAGGAGCAGTGCTGGAGGCTGGTTGCCCAAGAGGCTGGGAGAGGGCTCCTGGGGTTAATTCCGTGAGTTTTGTGAAGAAAGTCTGCAAAGGAGCAGCAGTGAGTTGGAGGCTTCCTTCCCCTGAGAGAGTGCAGGCTGAAGGGATGATGGACCTCGAGGGACAGGGCCAGGGCTCTGCCCAGCCTGGACAAGGAAGGCGGTGACTCAGGTCTGATCCTTTCTGCGCCTGCCAGGACAGTGGCTGCTGCTGGGCCTGACTCACTCTCCTCATGGTTACCTTGTCACTTTCCAAATCGCAGATGGGTGGAACTGCCAGGCTGTGTTCTTCCTGTGGGATGGAAAAAACAACGAGGTCCCAAGAGAGCCAGAAAACAGATTAGGGCCCTGCAGACTGAATGGTGGACAGCAAAGTCATGTTGTAAGGTCCCAAGTGCCCCAGAACTGTGCGGTGGCATCTGCAAACCCTTGTTGGCTGCTTTGGGTGACTTTGCAATTGATGAGGCAGAGGCAAGATGGGACTCTCGGTGCCCACCCCTCAGGGGCATAGCAGGACCTTGGGTATTTCCAATGGCAAGGGGAGGACAGTTTTTCATCTATTCTCTCTAGAGTGATAGATTTCTATAGACTTGGACGTACAAGGAATGTAATTTTCTCTGTTTTCTATTTAATTTCTGATCTCTAGCCTTCATCTGTGTGATACAGGAAAATGCAATCTGGTCACTTCCATTTGAAATAAAATCAATGACTTTAATCACATTCATCTTGAATGCCAGGCACTCTTCCGGTGGCTGCTGACCTGGGGCAGAGCTTTCCCAACTGCCACTGAGGCAGCCTTCCTGGCTCTCCTGTTGTCTTGGTCCTACCTTGGCCTCCTGCCCTGGTTATGTCACTGGGTCCTCACTGGCACAGTCTGTGGTCCTCCACAGACAACTAAATGGTCCCCAAATGCTAGACTCTTGCCCACTGTTCTGCATTGTCCCTTTCCTGGATGCTAGGCGTGGGGAAGGCATGGGTGTGGGGAAGGTTCGTTCTTTTTCTTGCCTTTCTGGGTCTTTGGGAGGGTGGTGACTGGCTGTGAGCGTCCACTCAGTTCCAGCAACTCTTGCTGCCAACTCTGTGTTGTTATTTCCTGGCCTTTGTGAAGCTGCTCTTGCCAGGCTGGAAGAAGACGGAGGCCTCAGCTCAAGCAGGCAGAGAGGCAAACTCTGTCTTCGTCTGCCATTTGTTTTGTTCAGGCCCTCAATGGATTGAATGGTGCCCACTCACACTGGGGAGAGCCATCTGCTTTCCTCAGTCTCCCCAAATGCTCATCTTTTCCAGAAACACCCTCGCAGTCACACCCAGAATAACACTGAACCAAATTTCTGGGCATCCCATGGGCCATTCTAGTTGACACACAAAATTAATGATTACACCCCAGTAAGAGGTTTCATGAGTGAGGGTAGTACATCGTTCAGCCACATGATCAGCTAATGTTCAGCTAATGTGCCACACACTTTTTTACCCAGAGTATGCTCTAGAAAAAGACATTTGAAGTTCCCATGGCCCAGACTAGAAAATATGGCAAAATAGGCCTTCTTTGGAGGCTTTGCTCTTTACCTAAATGTTCTTTTTTTCTTTTTTGAGACAGCGTCTTGCCCTGTCACCCAAACTGGAGTCCAGTGGTGCGATCTCTGCTTGCTGCAACCTCTACCTCCTGGGTTCTAGCGATTCTACTGTCTCAGCTTCCTGAATAGCTGGGACTACAGGCACTCGTGGCTATTACTGGCTAATTTTTATATTTTTAGTAGAGATGGGGTTTCACCATGTTGGCCAGGCTGGTCTTGAACTCCTGACCTTAGGTGATCTGCCCATCTTGGCCTCCCAAAGTGCTGGGATTATAGGCGTGAGCCACCGTGCCCAGCCTACCTAAATGTTCTGCAGCTGTCTTGGGTCTTCTGAACATTGTGGGTGTGGACAATTGGGGCACAAAGGGAGAGTGATAAACATGACATTTAGGAACCAGCTTCCTGTTTGGTTTACTCCTGAGCACATCTTAATGCTGGGATTCTGTTTGACATGTTGTCACTTGCTGGCCATGTCAAGAGATGCTGTCATGACAGGGAGATGTGAGTGAGGAAATTCTGTAGCGGAAAATGGGATATGGAAATCGGGGCAGGGAAGGCAAATAGGAACGTTCTGTTTCAGTTAAATATAAGAGTGAGAGGATGAGGGCGAGAGGTGATTTAAGATCCAAGATTTATCTTAAAATTTTTCATTCATGTTTATTATTTTCTCCAATAATTATCAAAGTAGAAAATTTGGAAGATATAGACAATTACAAGGAAGAAAAATAATTACCTCATAGTTGTATGATACAGAAATAAACTTTTTAATGAAATATATCTCTATGAATAACATATTTTATAAGAACATTTTATATTGACTATTTCATAAATATTCTATTTTGAGAGTTGGTATAACCATGAAAGCAATCCCTATTTGCTTTAGAACACTCAAGCAGAGCAGACTGTGTAAACGAACAGTCTGTGATGCTCCGGGAGGGTTGGTGTTGACATTTGGTGTGCATCCTTCCAGATATTTTTCTCACACATGTACCTTCTGCAAATTGCCTTTTTTCAATTAACTATTCTTTCCCACAACCACCAGGCTATAAGTTTCTGATATCTTCCTTTCATTCTCTGTATTGGTGTCTGCTTTGGTGAATTAATGAGCTCATGATGTTCAACAGTCCACAGCCACTGGTTCAGACCCCAAGTAGTGCCCTAGTGCCCTTTTGAGGCATAGTTCCTGATGGTAACTATGGGGCAAGTCCCAGGATTGGAGATGAGAGCAAAAGGCCATACTTTCTTCCTGGGAGAGGGGACCCTAGGGAGGCGGGTCGTTCTCTGTATCTTCCCCGAGTGCTGCCACCATACTTAGTTATTCCCACTTGGTCACAGCCATCTCCTGTGTGGTAGACGTGGCTTGCTTAGCAGAGTGCTGCCAGCATTTGAGTTGACTGAAATATTAAAGATGGGATATGCCTTGCATCTCAACATTTGTAGTTGCATGTTCTCATGTGTTCCAGACTTAAACAGCCTCTCAGAAACTCTGAAAGGTCACTTCTGAGGTGGCTTCTCATTTGTTTGAAAAGTTATAGTCGCCAGGCGCGGTGGCTCAAGCCTGTAATCCCAGCACTTTGGGAGGCCGAGGCGGGTGGATCACGAGGTCAAGAGATCGAGACCACCTGGCCAACATGGTGAAACCCCATCTCTACTAAAAATACAAAAAATTAGCTGGGCATGGTGGCGCATGCCTGTAATCCCAGCTACTCAGGAGGTTGAGGCAGGAGAATTGCCTGAACCCAGGAGGCAGAGTTTGCGGTGAGTCGAGATCGCGCCATTGCACTCCAGCCTGGGTAACAAGAGTGAAACTCCGTCTCAAAAAAAAAAAAAAAAAAAGAAAAGTTATAGTCGTGCCTGGAACCAGGAAAGAGTCAGGCAGTTTAATTGTCACCTTGTTTGCAAACATTACCTGCCTCCTAAGAGGGATCATGGTAAGTATTAACACTGGCTGGGCCACTCACAGAAGAACATGTGACCTCCCAGGGGTGCTCCTACTTCTGTTAACAGCTTGGCTTGTTTCTCTCTCTGTCTCTCTCCTTCTCCCTTATTAAATCATCAGTGCCCATCAGGAGGTTTAATTTCAAATACTTGTAGGACTGGGATGGTGACAGAGTCAGTGGAGTGGGTACAGTGGAGCTCTCATGGGGACAGTTGCACTGATTGCTGACCTGCTGCAGGGTGGGCATAGTGTTGCCAGTGTAATTGGCAATCCACATTTTGATGTGAAATCTCCCAATTTTAAATACAGGCAATTAATTTTTCAAAACCTTATGCAGGCTAGGAGCATTGGCTTGTGCCTGTAATCCTAGCACTTTGGGAGGTAGAGGCAGGCTGATCACTTGAGGTCAGGAGTTTAAGACCAGCCTGGGCAACATGGTGAAACCCCGACTCTACCAAAAATACAAAAATTAGCCGGATATGGTGGTGCATGCCTGTAATCCCAGCTACTTGGGAGGCTGAGGCAGAAGGATCGCTTGAACCTGGGAGGCAGAAGTTGCAGTGAGCCAAGATTGCGCCACTGCACTTCATCCTGGGTGACAGAGAGAGACTCCCTGTAAACAAACAAAACCAAAAACCCTATGCAGGTGGAAAAAACCCACATCTAGGGGCTATATTTGGTGTCTGGAGCAGTGTAGATAAGGGCAGTATTCCAATGGCCCATCAGGTTACGTTGTCTTTTCATAGATGTTTTTTGTCGTCTCCGAAATCCCAAAGTCCTTATTTTGCCTGTATCTTGTGATTTATGAGTCAATCAGGTGAGTTCTTACATATTAAACCTCCTTCAGTTTCCCCTCTTACAGAACTAATGGATTGACTTAAAAACTCTTGAAACAAAAAGGGGACTATTCCTCTGGATATATTTTTAATAGGCGCTAATGGGATTTTGGTTTAAGGAATAAATTCTGTAGTCTTATAAAGAGAGGCTGAATGAAAATTATATTTACTGTAGAAATATCAGTGGTTATATTTACCTTCCTAACATGAATTCAAGCCTAAATTGATGTGTGTGTTGTGGTATCATTTATCTCTTTGAACAGAGTAAAATGGTAGTTTAAATGATAACACTAAGAGGTGGTGGAGTTCCTTTCTCCATGATGAGAGTCTACTGCTCCTTCTTAGTGAAATGAAAGATGATGATTACAGAGAAAAGGATCAGATCAGATGCTCACCTTACACTCCCCCAGCTCATACACACATGTAGAATACTCATCTTTCTCCTACTTCCTCAGTACCTTCTAAAACTACCTACAAGGTCAACAGGAAATGTATGGTGGCCTCATGACTGTCAGCATGGACTGGTGACTCATCTAATTTCTGGTTCATCACTGTTTTCTTTCTTTATTTGTGAAATGGAGTTCCGTTCTGCTGCCCAGGCTGGAGTGCACTGGCATGATCTCAACTCACTGCAACCTCCGCCTCCTGGGTTCAAATAATTCTCCTGCCTCAGCTTCCTGAGTAGCTGAGGTTACAGGTGTGTGCCACCACACCCGGGTAATTTTTTGTGTGTCTTTAGTGGAGATGGGGTTTTACCACATTGGCCAGGCTGATCTCAAACTTCTAACCTCAAGTGATCAGCCTGCCTCAGCCTCCTGAAGTACTGGGATTACAGGCATGAGCCACTGCGCCTGGCCCATCACCGTTTTCTTTCACGGGATTAACTGACTTTCAAGGCCCTAAGAAGTATGAATAAGAAAAATGAGTTAATGGAATTTAGCCATAGTTGCTGCCTTCACTTTTTTATGTTCTCGTCACTGGGGTGACATGCTATAATAAAAGCCGCTTCTTTGATGACAGTTTCTTTTCATCAGAATCCAGAGGCTTCAAGTGTCAGTAACTTATTTCCCAAACCAGTGAAGACTCATAGGCGGGTGTTGAACAATGAGAACACATGGACACAGGGAGGGGAGCACTACACACTGGGGTCAGTTGGGGGGAAATAGGGGAGGGACGGCGAGGGGTGGGGAGTTGGGGAGAGATAGCAAGGGGAGAGATGCCAGATGTAGGTGATGGGGAGGAAGGCAGCAAATCACACTGCCACGTGTGTACCTATGCAACAATCTTGCATATTCTTCACATGTACCCCAAAACCTAAAATGCAATAAAATAAATGGAAGAAAAAAAAAAAACCTCTGCCCTCTACTGAGCAGTGCAGAGATGCCCTTTCAAAGCCAACTCAGACGTCCAACAATTAGAAACAATTGTAAATTTTGAGAGAAGATGGAGTTTAACAGGAGCTAATTCTTAATGATATGCTGTACTACATTTAATGTGAGAACAAATCACATATTAGAAGGTCACAAAAACTATTCTTGTGACTATTTATTTCTTCACAGTTCTTCATGGCAATTGATTGGGGCTTAAAAGTCACAGATGGGTGGGTTGAACTTTTCTTGCATTTGTCTCTATTGGTAAAGACAGTCTCATACATACTAGACTCTTATTGGCTTCCACTGAAGACTTTGTGGCTCACATCTCTTAATTCTACCATAGTTCTAGAAGCCACAGGTTTTCAATTTCAACATGTCCCACTGTGGTATACATTGCCACAAGTATAATAAAAAATAATCTTAGAGAATACATGAATAGTTGTTAAAATTTAAGTGGCTGTGTATTTATCTTAAAGGTAGCTTAAAAAGTATAACTAGTACCCCAAACCAGTGAGTTTAAAGATTTTATATACACTTTGTGAAACAAAGTAGATGATTTAAATCAAACTAGTGAGTAAATGATAGTTTGGGTGATATATGAATATGGCAAAAAGCATGCAGATAGTAAAGAAATAACTGAAATATGGGAACCTGTAGATTAATGGAGTCTATTTGAGTCTGTGGCGTGATACTATTTCTTAACTTTATAAAACTTCAATCAGACTAGGATTAGATGGAGCTGACATGTTGACATAGATAATCCAAATTATTTTACATCCTGATGATTCTGAAGAGATGCCAAATCAGCTATTGATTCCAGTTTCCCTTTTATCCTCTGCTGTACTTTAGGTTTCATTTCTGCAGTGCACCTAATTTTATGCAATAGTGTAGGCTCAGGAGTCAGATTGCCGGGGCATGAACTCTGACTCTACCACGTATTTGTTGTGTGAACTCAGAAAACTTAATTAACCTCTTTGACTCTTGTATTTCTTACATGTAAAATGGGGGTAACATAGTACCTAGCTTGTGAAGTTCTCCTTAAGGTTAATAAATCAAAACGCATCAAGGAACTATCACCTCAGAAAGTATTGAATAAATATTAGCTATTCTTATTTTATGTCTGGAAGGTTGTGTAAAGATAGTGGTTTATGTTGCAGGTAAGCGGGCAACTCTCTGGGTCAATGGCATGGGTGGTAGAAGAATTTACCAAGACAGTTGTAGTTAAAGAAAAGCAGATTTATTAGAAAGAGTATGAAAACACATTCATGCATTAAAAAGGGATTGTAGTAAAGAAAAAGAAATACATTGCAAGAAAGCATCAGGGAAATCAACATGAGAGGAACTGAATGCAAGGAGAAAAAGGCTTGCTGGGGATTTTTTAGGGTGGTGCCTGGGCTGTCTGCTGAAGAGGGCTTTGTGGAGTACTGACAATGCCAAAGTTGCAGGGAGCTAACTTGCATTTTTGTATCAGTCAAGGATCTGATGATAGCTAGGCACAGGAAGATTGTGTCCTGGACCATGAAGAAAGGCAGCCTTATAGCTTATCTGCTTTTTCTTTTTGCTTTCCCCTGCTCCCACAAGCCTGACTCCTTTTCTCTACTTAGGATGCCACTGTTTATACACAAAATTCCATTTATGCTGCTACAAAAGAGTTTATTTGAAAGGAAAACTAGCCAGGTGCGGTGGCTCATGCCTGTAAATCCCAGCACTTTGGGAGGCCAAGGTGGGTGGATCACCTGAGGCCAGGAGTTCAAGAGCAGCCTGGCCAATATAGCAAAACGCTGTCTCTACTGAAAATACAAAAATTAGCTGGGTGTGGTGGCGTACACTTGTAATCCCAGCTACTCAGGAGGATGAGGCAGGAGAATCACTGGAACTTGGGAGGTTGCAGTGAGCTGAAATGGCACCACTGCACTCCAGCCTGGCGACAGAGTGAGAGTCCATCTCAAAAAAAAAAAAGGCCGGGCACGGCGGCTCACACCTGTAATCCCAGCACTTTGAGAGGCTGAGGTGGGCAGATCACCTGAGGTTGGGAGTTTGTGACCAGCCTGACCAACATGGAGAAACCCTGTCTCTACTAAAAATACAAAATTAGCCAGGTGTGGTGGTGCATGCCTGTCATCCCAGCTGCTTGGGAGGTTGAGGCAGGAAAATCGCTTGAACCCAGGAGGTGGAGGTTACGGTGAGCCAAGATCGTGCCTTTGCACTCCAGCCTGGGCAACAAGAGGGAAACTCCATCTCAAAAAATAAAAAAATAAAAAAATAAAAACTTAGTCCCATTGTGAAGCAAACAATGGCATTATTTCACAGTAATGAATTACTATGACATGAACTGCTTTTTAAGGTCTGTGTTGTTGAATAGGCTAGGTTTAAGGTGAAGATGTTCTTAGAGACATTTAAGTTCCATAAGGTTTGAAAAGCATTTCTTTTCATGGTTTTCACCATGAGTTAGCACAAAGAAAGTCCCTTTGAAAGGTAACATAAATGAGCTCAGCATTCTTGGAGCCAAATATTCCAAACTGTATATGGAAGACTTTAGGATGATGGCCATAGGTCCAGAAAGAGAATTTTTTGGAAATCTTTCAGAAGAACTTGAGGTTAAAGCTCTTGAAAATGAGGTTTTGGTTTTTATTCTCTTTAGCACTGCCTGAAAGAAGAAATTTCATTCTTTTCTTTTTATGTGTCTTTTTTTAATTGCATTTTAGGTTTTGGGGTACATGTGAAGAACATTCAAGATTGTTGCCTAGGTACACACATGGCAGTGTGATTTGCTGCCTTCCTCCCCTTCACGTATATCTGGCATTTCTCCCCATGCTATCTCTCCCCAACTCCCCACCCCCTGCTGTCCCTCCCCTATTTCCCTCCGACAGACCCCAGTGTGTGATATTCCCCTCTCTGTGTCCATGTGTTCTCCTTGTTCAACACCCACCTACGAGTGAGAACATGCGGTGTTTGATTTTCTGTTCTTGTGTCAGTTCGCTGAGAATGATGGTTCTTAAAAAGTCTTGTCATTTATTGAGTCTTCTGCAATTAAGAATGTCATATATTCTCACTTGGAAGAATATTTTGATTGCAGCTATTTAGGTAGGGCTGCATGTAGGAAAATGGCCCAATGTGTGAGAGATTTCCTTTTCATTTTCCAAGCAGGGGCTGCTTTGAACCGAGTTGTCAGGAGCCAGGCCAGAGGCTGGTAAGTGCCTGTGGATAGGCCAAGGCATTTACAGGGGGAGTCCAGAAGTATTGTGGTCATGAGCTCTCCCATGAGCTGCAGTTCCTCTTGTCCTTGTACTGGTTGCCTTTGGATTCCATATGATCCCACGAATAACCCTCCACTGTACTTTCTATCTGCGGTACAGACTCCATGACCATGTCCTTGCCTGCTTCCCATTCTGGGCCTGGAGGGCCTCCTGTAAATCTACTTTGATTTATGTTTGGTGGTTCTAGTTGCTCAGGCTTTCTGGTGATTGGATAATGACTATGACAAAGATTCGTGGAGCCCTTAAGTTTTCACATGCATTCGTTCACCCAATCCTTACAACAGGCTTGTGGATCAGCTACTGACACTGTTATCCCTGTTTTGCAAATGAGGGAATTGAGGTTCAGAGAAGCTCAAGGCCCCACAGCTGGTGAGTTGCACAGCTGTGATTGGAAGGCAGATACACCTGACTGTAAGGCTTTTTCCCGTGCTTACCTGTTAGACTGTTCGGCTGGCCAGCGCCTACATCATCCCTACTTAGGGCTGGGGGACTTCCTGGCTTCTTCCTTCTCAATCAAGGCTGGGTTCTGTCCATGCAGAAGTTGTCCTTCCCCTGTTTAGAAAGCCACGTGGCTCCCTGTTTTGACAGTTTGCCTTCAGGTGGAGGTAGCAAGGCTGGATGGGCAACTCCACCCTTGGGCTACCTGTGTGCTATGCAGCAAAGTGGAAGGGCCCAGACTGGGCATTGGCTGGGCCTGCAGCTAGAAAGCTTGTGCCAGAGCTTCCACAGCAGCTCCAGAAAGAAGTGCCAGGAAAGAGAAGAGCTGGTCTCAGCTGGGCCACTGGAGAAATGTCAGTTTTTCAGGAAGGCCCAGCCTTCTTGCACAATGTGTGTTCTACGAAGCCTGGTGTTGGTCAGTGAGCATGCCCACATGGACCCCACACTGCTTGCCTGAGCCGTGGAGGACCAAAGCCTGTGATGCATCCAACTGTGGGAAAATGTGAGGACCCAGATGTCCAGGGTGATCTCTGGGTGGGTGAGGCATTATATATATATATATGTAATATATATAACATGTATATAAGTAATATATATATTATTAATCATTACATAATAATATATAATATATATTATATATGTAATATATATGTATTATATATGTAATATATATTATATATGTATTATATATGTAATATATATTACATATATGTAATATAT
>NW_022436953.1:23269196-23300060 GCF_009761245.1 Sapajus apella
TATATATGTATTATATATGTAATATATATTACATATATGTAATATATTTAAGTAATATATATGTAATATATAAGTAATAAGTATAATATAACTCATATATATGTAATATATATATTAATATATATTCCAAGCAGGGGCTGCTTTGAACCGAGTTGTCAGGATATATATTTTGAGACAGGGTCTGGCTTTGTTGCCCAGGCTAGAGCGCAGTGGCGTGATATTGGCTCACTGCCACCTCCACCTCCCAGGCTCAATAGATCCTCCCACCTCAGCCTCCTGAGTAGCTGGGACCACAGGTGCATACCACCATACCTGGGTAAGTTTTTTTTTTTTTTTGAGATGAGTCTTGCTCTGATGCCAGGCTGGAGCACAGTGGCGCAGTCTTGGCTCACTGCAACCTCTGCCTCCTGGGTTCAAGCGATTCTTCTGTCTTAGGCTCCCAAGTAGTTGGGACTACAGGTGCGTGCCAAGTGCCCGGCTAATTTTTGTATTTTTAGTAGAGATGGCGTTTCACCATATTGGCCAGGATGGTCTCGATCTCTTGACCTCGTGATCCACCCGTCTCGGCCTTCCAAAGTGCTGGGATTACAGGCATGAGTCACCCTGCCTGGCCCTGGGTAATTTTTTGTATTTTTTGTAGAGGTGGGATTTTGCCGTGATGCACAGGCTGGTCTCGAACTCCTGGGCTCAAGCAGTCCGCCTGCCTCAGCCCTCACAGAGCCTGGGGTGGTGGTGGTAAGAGTGAGGGGTGTGGCATCGGAGGCTGTGGGGGGTGTGGGGAGGAGCATGGCATCAGAGGCTATGGTAGGGATGTGTGCAGAAGAGGGTAACATCAGAGGCTATGTGAGGGGTGTGCGTGGGGAGGGGCGGGGCATCAGAAGCTGTGGGAATGGTGTGTGGGATGGGGTGTGGCAGTCAGAGGCTGTGGGGAGGGAATGTGGGGAGGGGCGTGCGTCAGAGGCTGTTGGAGGTGAGAAGAGCAGGGCATCGCAGGCTGATGGATCTTGTGGACAGAATTCAACATTCCCATAAAGTCTGCACACACCACATTTCTCTTGATTAAAGGTACAGCTGGGTGAAGTGTATTGGGCCTGTATTTTCCAGCTGCTGTGGGTGAGTTTAACAAATATGTTTTATGCATAGGGCAAGAGTGCTTGAAACCATGGAGACTTCCCTAGAGATGAGACCTAGACAGATGAGGATTTCAGGAATGTTATTTTCCTAAGTGAAGCAGGGTGATGGTGGAAAACTCCCCCAGTGAGACTCTGGGGTCAAATATTAAGTATTAGTAAAATTATCCAAGCGCTTCTTTTCATGAAGAAACACACAAAACTTCTAGCCTGCTAAAACCCAAACTCCTGATCATTCAAGCAGTTGAATTTTACTTTGCTATCGCAAAGAAGAAAGGATGAAAATATCAGTTTTTGCCCCATTTATCCTTTCAGTTTTTGACTGGAGGTTTATGGCCCCAGCAAATTTAGTTGTTTGATGCTGGCCATTTTGTTTATTTATGTTTAGCTCTTTGCATCTCTGGTCTCCTTTGATGCATCATAAATACTAATGAGCTAGTTTGCCTTTCTTACTGACAATAACGAAGGATTAAGTATTTGGGTGGTTTCCCTGCCCCTAAATGTATCCTCCCAAAGAGTCTCAATTCACCAAATAGTTGTTTAGATTAAAACAAGCTCTTCTTTGGACAGTTTTGAGAGAGGAAATAGCAGCCACTCACTTATTAATGTGAAAAATTGACTTAGACGATCGTTCTTCTGACACCCAGTCGAAAGCTCCATAAAGGAATGGATCTATTTATGAGGTAGAGAAGTAAGTGGCGGTGGGGAAGAGGAATAGCATGGAGGAGAATTCAACTGCTTGTGCCAAGTGAGAATGCAAGAGAGAATCGCCGGTGGTGGCGGAGTCCAGGTTGCTGGGAGGTGAAAGAGAGCTGAGATCAACTTGCTACATTCGTAATTTAGTCCTAAATAGATGGGTCATCTCCAATGAAAGAATAATTGTGTAGACATTACAATTCCTGCTCCTTCATATGTATTTATTAGAAAGTCGTCTTGAAATAGGTTGGTGGGGGTTTTTGTCCTTTTTTCATTTCAAGAAGTGACTTGTTTCTAGTGGGAGATAAATGTTGCACAGCAAATTTGAGTTTTTGCATAGGAGGGTTTTTCATTGGCCAGCTGTAGAGCTAACTTTTCACCTGATTGTGAATTGCCTGTGGATCTCAGAAGCTGAAAATAATTAGAAATCAAGAAATTAGAAATCTCAGTAAATGGGAAGTTTGAAGGTCTTTAGAAAACTTGTTTCCCTCCCAAAGCAAGAGGTGTATTTTGCTTACATATACCTCTTGCTATTAAGAAGGAAAGTAGGATCTTAATGTCCTGAGTAGATCGCCAAAATATATTGAGAACAAAATGTTTCAAGCCTTAAGTATGATATATTTTATGCTGAACACACACCCAGTGCTACAGATCCTTTATAAGTAAATATATGAGTATGTTTATGTAAAGTAGCTGTCTTATGGGGTTGTTATGAGGATTTAAAAAAGATAAAAAGCTAGAGGGATGAGGGATGTAGAATGCTTAGAACATTGGTGGTGTGCCATTGTTAGCCATTACTATGATGTAAAGCATTTAGAAAGATCTGTAATGAACTTGTAGCCAAACCCATAATAGTGGAGTGGGGTAGATAGATAAGTTGGATTTTAGCCTTATCTTCAATGTTCACATAATTTTGGAATAAAGGAATATATTTGCAAATTACTCATATAATTAAACATTAACTGATCTTAATAAAAAGTGGATATATTCAGATAAAAAATGTAGGGGAGTTATCACAGCAGTGTTGCATTTAGACTTGGATAAGAGTGTGTCCTGAGGTCTATGCGTTAGAGGGTCTTATCTGTCATAAATACACACACGTACAAACACACGTCAAAGACCAAATGGCCAGCTCTGTCACTTAATGTTGAGAAATGCTAAGTGTATGATTGCTGAGAAATGCTGAGGGTATGATAAAATTATATTGTTTGCTGAGAAGAACGATGGCAAGGAAAACCTAGCACCCCCTCCCTTGGCTGCCCAAGTAGAAAACTACTTGGAGCATTCTTCGAGATAGTATATGAATATCATACACCAGTTAAAACAATTCTTTAAGGGTGGGATATGTGACCCTGCCCCCATGGCTCGCTCGTGGAGAGTACTTTTTAGTTTGTCTGTGATCAGTGGTAAGCAGGCACCAGCTGCCTACCTTTTGTATTATGAGAAAATACCGAACATCTGTTTGTTAATCATCACCTGTTCAAAGAGAATAAATACGTGGGTCAGCGTCTGCTCGAGGCCCTCAGCTCGGGATGCTGTCAGCACCTGAGGCTCTCAGCTCAGAAGTTTGTTTGCCCCCCCCCCCAGATAGTCCCACGTTGTTGTTTTTTCTGGGTGTCTGCTTCTCAGTTCCTTCAGCACCACCTGGGTGGGCGTCTCTATGACCGACCTGGTCTCAGTAACTTAAGAACTGGTGCTCAACATAGGCTTATGTCCCTAGACATCTGCTTTTGTGACTAACACCATTCAGGTCCTAGAAAAATTCTCCTTCATGTATACTCTTGCCCTATGTCCTTGAAACAAAGGCCACTGTATCTGAATGCCACAAATTTGAGAGTTGTGCTGCTGCTTGTGTTGGATTTGCTTGGGAGTGTAAGAATGATCTGACCACCAGAGCGCTGAGGTAAAGAAAAAATACTTTAATTAATTTGTCTTTAATTAACTTGTAATGAATTCTTGCATGGAGAGTTACTGTTTCTCGGTAGTGCCAAGCGTTCATTTTCCTGTTTCTCTTTGTGTTCTAATTCTTGGTTCCAGAGGTACTCAAAAATTAGCACAGTTTTGTGGTAGCTACACATGGTAGCTGAGGAATAATCTGCAATGTTGAAACAGTGCATATTATTCTTAAACTTATATTTATGTAGGTCTAGAAATAATATGCCTGAAGTGTGATATCTATTCTTTATATAGGCAACTAGATGGAAATTGAATGCTAAAATTAGGAATAGTTTAACTTCTATAAAATATATTTAATATGCTTTGATTACATTTTCAAAAAATTACAATTTCAGCTTTAAAAAGTCTTGATGTAAAAATTTTATATTTATTAATTAAAATTTGGATTTTGCATACATATATACTTTGGAGTATTTTAGAAAAATAACCTATCTTGAAAGCATAAAAATAAATTTCTAAAATCAAATAATTTCTATTTTTAATGAAAATTCATTCTAATTTTATACATTTTGAATATCATTACTTATTGTTTAATAGTTTAGGCCATTGCTAGCAATCTAACCCAAATTATATGAAAAAAAATTTTTTTGAGACAGGGTCTCGCTCTGTGGCCCAGGCTGGAGTGCAGTGGTGCAATCAAAGCTCACTGCAGCCTTGATCTCCTGGGCTCAAGCAGTCCTCCCATCTCAGCCTCCCGAGTAGCTGGGACTACAGGCACATGCCACCACACCTGGCTCATTAAAAAAAAAATTTTTTTTTTATAGATACAGGATTTTGCTATGTTGAGCAGGCTGATCTCAAACTCCTGCGCTCAAGCAATCCTCCTACCTTGGATTCTCAAAGTGCTGGAATTGGCATGAGCCAACGTGCAATGGCCTGAAAATCTTGATTATAAAAATATAATTTTGCTAAAATGAAGTCAGGAAAAGTAAAACTTATGAAATAAATATAATGTATGATGTATACCTTTGTTACATTTCAAACACCACTAGCCCATTAATAGACACTCAGACATAGGCAATACTAAATTTAGTTGTTTGATATTTTGCCAGTCTTCAGTTATATTAAAACCTAACTTTGTACATATTTTAAACTGTCCATATGAAGGTATACTGATCAACGTAGGAGAATATGACACATTGCATTTAGCAGTTTGAGAGCTTGATTGGTAACTTTTGATATTTTAGGCATTCAGGACATGAGCCTCCAATGGAACTTTAAAACTGAAGTCCTGTAGCTGTTAGGAGTGGGTCTGAGCAGATGCATTATTTCAGCAGGCAAGGCTGCTGCGTCTGAACAGTTCATTCCTGGGCTCCTTGCTGTAGCCCGACCTATGTCCACGTTGTCTCATAGGATACTGAAGGGTCAGATCCCTGAGCTGAGAGCAAGAGGCTGAGCAGCTGAGAGGATGCCCCCTCTGCTTTCTCTTTCTCCCTCTGTTTCTTCTCCCCTGAACTCTCCACAGCTCATGGGGGTATTCTTAGAATGCCGGCATTCTACACATTTTATATCCGTCTCGGCTCACTGCAAACTCTGCCTCCTGGGTTAAAGCGACTCTCGTGCCTCAGTTTCCAAGCTGGGATTACAGGTGCGTGCCATCTTGCCCAGCTAATTTTTGTATTTTTAGTAGAGACAGGATTTCACCATGTTGGCCAGGCTGGTCTCGAACCCCTGACCTCAAGTGACCTAACCTGTTGGCCTCTCAAAGTGCTGGAATTATAGGTGCGAGCCACTGTGCCTGGCTCTCCTACGTCTTGAGGTGAAACTGTAGCCTTCTCCCCCCTGTCTTCCATGTCTATAAAGCCTGACCTTTTCCATGGTTGCCAACTAATTCCTGCTAATTTGTTAGCTGATCATTAAAATCTTATCCAAAGATGGGATGAAGGGATGGAAAAGGGTAAGCACTTTCTAGAGTTAGCTGTAGCTGCAAAAGGCAGTGTGTCCTTGCAGATGATTTTAGGCATTAAAAGCATTGATTCACTTAAGAAGTTACTTTTTTTTTTTAATCCTCTGATTACCCCAGGAAGA
Source organism: Sapajus apella (assembly GCF_009761245.1). Lineage (NCBI taxonomy): Eukaryota > Metazoa > Chordata > Mammalia > Primates > Cebidae > Sapajus > Sapajus apella. The sequence goes on from NW_022436953.1 coordinate 23,275,007, forward strand.
AAGTTTCAGTTTATTGTACAGTTGGCTCTCCGTATCTGCAGGTTCCGTATTCGAGGATTCAACCAACCATAGGTCAAAAGTATTATAATAATAAAAAGTAAAAAGAACAGTACAAAAATAGAAATAATATAAATATCAATACAGTATAACAACTATTTACATAGCATTTATAGGTATTATAGGTAATCTGGAGATGATTTAAGGTATGTGGGAGGGTGTGCATAGCTTATACGCAACTACTATGTGGTATTATGTCAGGGACATGACCATCTGTGGATTTTGGTATACATGGGAGTCCTGGAACCAATCCCCTGCTGATACTGAGGCAATTGTATTTTAATACTGCTTCTTGGAAAGTTCCCCCCTTTGAAAAAAAATTTAGTTTGTTTCTTTATTTATTTATTGAGATGGAGTTTTGCTCTTGTTGCCCAGGCTGGAGTGCAATGGCACAATCTCGAATCACCGCAACTTCCGCCTCCTGGGTTCAAGTGATTCTCCTGCCTCAGCCTCCTGAGTAGCTGGGAATACAGGTTTGTGCCACCATGCCCAGCTAATTTTGTACTTTTAGTAGAGATGGGGTTTCTCCATGTTGGTAAGACTGGTTTTGAACTCCCAACCTCAGGCCTCCCAAAGTGCTGGGTTACAGGCATGAGCTACCACACTCAGTCAATAATTCAGTTTATTGAGATAAATCAATATAAAATAAACTTCACCTATTTTCATTTTGGTGAATTTGATGAACGTATACATATAACAACTACCACGATCAAGACACAAGATTTCCAACAGGCCTAAGTTCCTTCTCTGTCTTTTTATGGTCAACCTCTCTCTCTACCTCTAGCCCCAAGCAATCACAGATCTGCTTTTATTGCTGTAGATTAGATTGCATTTTCGAGAGCTTTAAGTATATGGCATTGGCCAGGCGTGGTGGCTCATACCTTTAATCCCAGTACTTTGGGAGGGTGAGGTGAGTGGATTGCTTGAGCCCAGGAGTTCAATACCAGCCTGGGCATCAAGGGAAAATCCTGCCTTTACAAAAAATATAAAAATTATCCTGGCATAGCGGCGTGTACCTGTGGTCCCAGCTACTCAGGAGGCTGATGTCGGAGGATCTCTTGAGCTTGGAAGCCAAAGGTTGCAGTGAGCCAAAATTGTGTCACTGCACTCCAGCCTGGGTGACAGAGCCAGACCCTTAGAATGCCAGCATTCTACATATTTTACATCCTCAAAAAAAATCTATATATCTGTTTATATGTATGAATGGAATCATACAGGACCTATGTTATTTTGGGCCTGGCTTTTTTCACTTTGCATACTGTTTTTGAGATTCATCTATGTTGTGAATTTTAATAGTTTATTTTTTATTGCCGAGTCTTCCTTTGTATGGGTATACCAATATTTGTTTATTCATTCACCTATTGGTGAATACTTGGACTATTTTTAATTTTTGGCTGGTTTGAATAAAGTTACTTTAAACATTTGCATTAAAGTTACCTGTGGATCTATACTTTCATTTCTTTTGGGTTAATAACGAGGAGTGGAATTGTTGGTTCTTAATAGTAGCTGTATGTTAAATTTATAAGAAACTGCTTGTATTCCAAAGTGTATCATTTTACACTCCTATCAGCAATGTATGAGAGTTTGTACCACATCTTTTAAAAAATATATGTTTAATTTCAATAACTTTTGGGGTCCAAGAGGTTTTTGGTTACATGGATGAATTGTACAGTGGTGAAGTCTGAGATTTCAGTGTACATGTTTCTCGAGTGGTGTATGTTGTACCCGATATGTTGTTTTTTATTCTTCATCTCTCTCCACCCTCCCCACTTCTAAGACTCCAATGTCCATTATACCCCTTGGTATGCCTCATTTATAAGTGAGAACATACAGTACTTGGATTTTCATTCCTGTGTTACTTCACTTAGAATAATGGCCTCCAGTTCCAACCAAGTTGCTGCAAAAGACATTATTTCATTCTTATTTATGACTGAGTAGTATTCCATGGTGTGTGTGTATGTATGTCTCTTTGTCTGTCTGTCTCTCTCTCTCCTTTATCCACTTACTGGTTGATGGGCACTTAGGTTGGTTCCATATCTTTGCAATGGTAAATTGCACTGTGATGAACATACGCATGCAGGTGCTTTTTTGATATAATGACTTTTCCTTTGGGTAGATACCCAGTAGCAGGATTGCTGGATCTAATGGTTGATCTACTTTTAGTTCTTTGAGAAATCTCCATACTGTTTTCCATAGAGGTTGTATTAATTTACATTCCCACCAGAGTGCGTAAGCATTCTCTTTTTATCACATCCATACCAACATCTATTGTTTTTTTACTTTTTAAAAACTGGCCATTCTGGCTGGGGTAAGGTAGTATCTCATTGCGGTTTTAATTTACATTTCCCTGATGATTAGTGATGTTAAGCATTTTTTCATATGTTTGCTGGCTATTTATGTATCTTCTTTTGAGTAGTGTTCATTCATGTCCTTTGCCCACTTTTTTTGTCTTTATTATTTTATTTTATTTTTTAAATTTCAATGGTTTTTGGGGAACAGGTGGTTTTTGGTTGCTGGGAAAAGATCTTTAGTGGTGATTTCTGAGATTTTTGGTGCACCTGTCACCAAGCCATGGATGCTGTACTCAATGTGTAGTCTTTTATTCCTTACTCCCCTCCTACCCTTCCCCACCTGAGTTCCCAAAGTTCATTATATCATTCTTGTGACTTTGTGTCCTCATAGCCTAGCTCCCACTTGAAGGTGAAAACATACCATGTTTAGTTGTCCATTCCTGAGTTATTTTACTTAGAATAATGGTCTCCAACTCCATCCAGGTTGCTATGAATGCCATTATTTCATTCCTTTTTATATATTCCATTTTACACACACATACACACACACACACATTTTAATCCATTCGTTAGCTGATGAGCATTTAGGCTAGTTCCATATTTTGCAATTGCAAATTGTGCTGCTTTAAACATGCATGTGCAAGTGTCTTTTTCATATAATGACTTATTTTCCTCTATGAAGACACCCAGCAGTGAGCTAGCTGGATCAAATTCTACTTTAAGTTCTTTAAGAAATCTCCATACTGTTTTCCATAGTGATTGTACAAGTTTACATTCCTACCAGCAGTGTAAAAGTATTCCCTTTTCACCACATCCATGCCAGCATCTGTTATTTTTTGTAAATTATGGCTGTTCTTGCAGGAGTAAGGTGGTATCTCATTGTGGTTTTGATTTGCAGTTCCCTGATAATTAGTGATGTCAAGTATTTTTTCATACATTTGTTGGCTGCTTGTATAGCTTCTTTTGAGAATCGTCTGTTCATGTTGTTAGCCCACTTTCTGATAGGATTATTTATTTTTTTCTTGCTGATTTGTTTGAGCTCCTTGTAGACTCTGGATATTTGTCCTTTGTCAGATGCATAATTTGCCAATATTTTCTCCCACTCTGTGTGTTGTTGTTTACTCTGCTGACTGCTCCTTTTGCTGTGCAAAAGCTCTTTAGTTTAATTAACTCCCACCTGTTTATTTTTGTTTTTGTTGAATTTGCTTTTGGGTTCTTGGTCATGAAATATTTGTCTAAGCCAATGCCTAGAAAGGTTTTTCTGATGTTATCTTCTAGAATGTTTATAGTTTCAGGTCTTAGATTTAAGTCTTTGATCCACCTTGAGTTTATTTTTGTATAAGATGAGAGATGAGGATCCAGTTTCATTCCTCTACATGTGGCTTGCCAATTATCCTAGCAGCATTTGTTGAAAAGGATGTCCTTTTCCCACTTTATGTTTTTGTTTGCTTTGTTGAAGGTCCGTTGGCTGTAAATATTTGGTTTTATTTCTGAGTTCTCTACTCTGTTGCATTGGTCTACTTGCCTATTTTTATATCAGAAACATGCTGTTTCAGTAACTATAGCCTTGTAGTAGTTTGAATTCAGGTCATGTAGGGCCTCCAGATTTGTTCTTTTTGTATAGTCTTGCTTTGGCCCCATGGGCTCTTTTATGGTTCTATGTGAATTTTAGGATTTTTTTTCCTGGTTCTGTGAAGAATGATGGTGGTATATTGATGGGAATTGCATTGAATTTATAGATTGCTTTTGGCAGTATGGTCATTTTCACAATATTTATTCTACTCATCCCTGAGCATGGGATGTATTTCCATTTGTTTGTGTTATCTATGATTTCTTTCAGCAACGTTTTGTAGTTTTCTTTGTAGAGATCTTTTACCTCCTTAGCTAGGTATATTCCTAAGTATTATATTTTTTATGCAGCTGTTGTAAAAGGGATTGAGTTATTAATTTTATTCTCAGCTTGGCCAATAGCAGTGCTACTGGTTTATGTACCTTCGTTTTGTATCCTGACTTTACTGAATTCATTTATCAGAACTAGGAGCTTTCTGGATGAGTCTTTAGGGTTTTCTATATATGTGATCATATCACTGGTGAACAGTGACAGTTTGACTTCCTCCTTACCAATTTGGATGCTCTTTATTTCTTTCTCTTGTCTGATTGTCAGTCCTTGCTCTGGCTAGGACTTCAAGTACAATGTTGAATAGCAGTGGTGAAAGTGAAGATCCTTGTCTTGTTCCAGTTCTCAGGGGAAATGCTTTCAGCTTTTTCCTGATCAGCATAATGTTGACTGTGGTTTTGTCATATATGACTTTTGTTACCATAAGGTATTTTTTTCTATGCTGACTTTTCTCAGGGGTTTAATCATATTAATAAAGAGATGCTGGATTTTGTCAAATGCTTTTTCTGCATCTATTAAGATGATCATGTGAATTTTGTTTTAAATTCTGTTTATGTGGTGTATCCCATTTTTTGGCTTGCATCTGTTAAACCATCCCTGCATGCCTGGGATGAAATCCACTTGATCATCGTGGATTATCTTTTTGACTTGTTGTTGCAATTCAGCTAGGTATTTTGTTGAGGATTTTTGCATCTATGTTCATCAGGGATATTGGTCTGGAGTTTTTTTTTGTTATATCTTGTCCTGGTTTTGTTATTAGGGTAATATTGGTTTCATAGAATGACTTAGAGGATTCCCTCTTTCTGTTTTTGGAATATTTTCAGCAAGATTGTACCAATTCTTCTTTGAATGCCTGATAGAATTCACCTGTGAAACCATCTGGTGCTGGACTTTTTTTTTTGTTGGCAATTTTTTTTTATTACTGTTTCAATTTCACTATTTGTAATTGGTCTGTTGAGAGTTTCTATTTATTTCTTATTTAATCTGGGAGGTTTGTATATTTCCAGGAATTTTTCCATCTCCTCTAGATTTTCTAGTTTGTGCATGTATAAGTGTTCATTGTAGCCTTAAATTATCTTTTGTATTTCTAGGAAATAGGTTGTAATAGGTTTTGTTTCTAATTAAGCTTATTTGGATCTTTATTTCTTGATTAAAGTTGCTAATTGTCTATCAATTTTGTTTATCTTTTCAAAGAACCAGCTTCTTGTTTCAATTATCTTTTGTAATTTTTTTCAATTTCATTTTGTTTTGCTCTTATTGTTATTTCTTTTCTTCTGCTGGATTTGACTTTGATTTGTTCTTGTTTCTCTAATTCCTTGAGATGTGACCTCAAATTGTCTACTTATGCTCTTTCAGACTTTTTGATGTAGGTTATTTAATGATATGAACTTTCTTCTTAGCACCACTTTTGCTGTATCCCAGAGGTTTTGATAAGTTGTGTCACTATTATCATTCAATTCAAATAATTTTTATATTTCCATCTTGATTTCATTATTGACCTAAAGATTGTTCAGGAGCAGATTATTTAATTTCACTGTGTTTGTATAGTTTTTAGGGTTCCTTTTGGAGTTAATTTCCAGTTTTATTCCACTGGTCTGAGAGGGTACTTTATGTAATTTTGATTTTCTTAAATTTGTTGAGACTTGTTTTGTGATTTATCATATAGCCTATTTTGGCAAATGTTCCATGTGCTGAAGAAAAGAATGTACATTCTGCAGTTATTGGGTAGAATGTTCTGTAAATATCTGTTAAGTCAATTTGTTGTAAGGTACAGTTTAAATCCATTGTTTTTTTTGTTGACTTTCTGTTTTGATGACTTGTCTAGTGCTGTCAGTGGAGTACTGAAGTCCCTCACTATTATTGTGTTGCCATCTATCTCATTTCTTAGGTCTAGTAATAATTGTTATACATGTTAGGTGTGTATGTATTTTGGATTGTGATATTTTCCTCTTAGACTCATCCTTTTATCATTATATAATGTCCCTCTTTGTCTTTTAAAGACAAACTGTTTTTGCTTTCAGGATAATACTCCTTCTTGCTTTTGGTTTTCATTTGCGTGGAATATATTTTTCCACCCCTTTACCTTAAATTTATGTGAGTCCTTATGCATTAGGTGAGTCTCTTAAAGATAGCAGATATTTGGTTGATGGATTTTTATCCATTCTTCCATTCTGCATCTTTTAAGTGGGGTATTTAGGTCATTTATATTCAACTTTAGTATTGAGATGTGAGATACTATTATTCATTGTGCTAGTTGCTGTCTGAATACCTTTTTTAAAAAATTGTGTTATTGTTTTATAGTGTCTGTGAGATTTATGCTCTAAGGAGGTTCTATTTGGTGTATTTTGAGGTTTTGTTTCAAGATTTAGAACTTTTAGCATTTGTTACAGTTCTGGCTTGGTAGTGGTGAATTCTCTCAGCATTTGTTTGTCTGAAAAAGTTTTTTCTCTTCTTCTTTTATGAAGCTTAGTTTTGCTGGATACAAAATTCTGGGCTGGCAATTATTTTTTTTTTTGAGGGGGCTAAAGATAAGGCCCCAATACCTTCTGGCTTGTAGGGTTTCTGGTGAGAAATCTGCTGTTAATCTGATAGGATGTCCTTTATAGGTTACCTGATGCTTTTGCCTCAATAGCTCTTGATTCTTTTCTTTGTTTTGACTTTAGATAACCTGATGACTATGTGGCTAGGTGATTATCTTTTTGTGATGAAATTCCCAGGTGTTTTTTGAGCTTCTTGTATTGGGATGTGTAGATCTCCAGTGATGCCAGGGAAGGTTTTTTTTTTTTTTTTTTTTTTTCAATTATTTACTTAAATATGTTTTCCAAACTTTTAGATTTCTCCTCTTCCTCAGGAACACCAATTATCTTAGGTTTGGCCATTTAACATAATCCTGGTTTTCTTGGAGGCTTTGTTCATTTTCAAAAATTTTTTTCTTTGTCTTCGTCTGATTGGGTTAATTTGAAAGCCTTATCTTTGAGCTCTGAAGTTGTTTCTTCTACTTGTTCTAGTCTATTGTTGACACTTTCCAGTGCATTTTGTATTTCTTAAATGTGTCTTTTATTTCCAGAAGTTGTGATTGTTTTTCCTTTATGAGATCTATTTCTGTGGAGACATGTTCATCCATATTCTGTATTGTTTTTTATATTGCTTTAAGTTGGTTTTCACCTTTCTGTGGTGTCTCCTTGAGTAGCTTAATAATCAATCTTCTAAATTCTTTATCTGGCAATTCAGAGATTTTTTTCTTGGTTTTGTTCCATTGCTGGGGAGCTAGTGTCTTGCTGGTCTTTTGGGGGTGTTATAGAAACTTGTTTTGTCACATCACCAGAATTATTTTTCTGATTCCTTCTCATTTGGGTAGACTATTTCAGTGGAAAAATCTGGAACTCAAGGGCTGCTGTTCAGATTCTTTTGTCCCACAGGGTGATCCCTTGATGTGGTGCATTCTCCCTTTTCCTAGGGATAGGGCTTCCTAGAGAGTCAGACTGTAATGTTTGTTATTGCTCTTCTAGAAACAGTAGAAATTTCAAATCAAGCTGCAATTACTTCTTTGAAACACCAAAAAGGTTGTTTTCAGGTGGTTACTTTGTTAATACCATAATAGCATTTACAATATCATTACTGTTGTTCTTCAGGGCTTGGACTGCCTTTGCTCTCAACATATTTGCTTGTGACATGACCAATTCCATGTCCTTAACTTCAACACCTGTTTCATCAGCTTCTTCCTCTTCACTCTCCTCTTATACAGTTGGAGTCTGTGTTTTTTCTTAAATGTTTGAGATAGCTTTACCTTGAACTTTGAATTTCTCAACAGCTGCTAGCTATGCTTGCTGAGATAAACCTTCATTCTTGTCTTCCCCCAAAACTATGTAGGTATCTAAAGCAGGGCTCTTGTAGACATCTGGTTTTGTGATGACAAAGAGGATATTCTTGGATTTCCTTATAGTGACTCTAGTAACCCCTGTCATCTGCCCAAGACCCAGTTTGGACATCGCCTCTGTGCTTTCTTTTCACTCCAAACTCTGCTCTACTGACTGGTTTTTCATTAATATCAGCTGCTGCTGCCAGCTGGGCTTGTTATGTGGTTGTCTGTGTGGAATTGTGTTCCTCAATCTCTGGTACTGATTCATCACTGTCAGATTCTGTTCCAGACCCTCTCTCAGCTTTTTCCTTAGGAGGGCTGCGGCAGCTCCTGTTCCCTAGCAGGGATGGTTTCTGTGGCTTTGCCGGGCATTTCGTGCAGGGAATGCAAACCCTTTGCCCACTTTTTGATGGAATTATTTGTTTTTCTCCCTGCTGATTTGAATTCCATGTAGAGTGTGGATATTAGTCAAAGTATTGTTGAATGGATAGTTTGCAAATATTTTCTACCATTTGGTGGGTCTGTTTATTCTGCTGATTGTTTTGCCGTACACAGCTTTTTAGTTTAATCAGGTCCCATTTATTTATTTTATTGCATTTGCTTTTGGGGTTTTAGTTATAAACTCTTTGCCTAGGCCAATGTCTAGAAGAGTTTTTCCTAGGTTTTCTTCTAGGATTTTTATAACTTCAGGTCTTATATTTAAGTCTTTAATCCATCTTGAGATGATTTTTGTATATGGTGAGAGATAGGAATCCAGTTTCATTCTTCTACATATGGGTATCCAGTTTCCCCAGCACCATTTACTGAATAGAGTGCTCTTTCCCTAATTTATGTTTTTGTATGCTTTGTTGAAGATCAGTTGGTTGTAGGTATTTGGCTCTGTTTCTGGGTTCTTTGTTCTGTTCCATTGGTCTATGTGTCTACTTTTGTGCCAGTACCATGCTGTTTTGGTTACTATAGCATTGTAGTATAATTTGAAGTTGGATAATGTGATGCCTCCAGGTTTGTTCTTTTTGCTTAGGACTTCTTTGACTATTTAGGCTTTTTTTTTGTTGTTCTACATGAATTAAAAAAATTTTTTTTTTTACTAATTCTGTGAACAATAATATTGGTATTTTGATAGAAATTGCATTGAATCTGTAGATTGCTTTGGGAAATATAGTTATTTTTATGATATTAGTTCTTCTGGTCCATGAAGATGACTTGTATTTCCATTTGTGTCATCTATGGTTTCTTTAAGCAGTGTTTTGTAGTTCTCCTTATATAGATCTTTCACCTCCTTAGTTAAGTATATTCCTAGGTTTTTTTTTTTTTTTTTTTTGCAGCTATTGCAAAGGGGATTGAGTTCTTGATTTGATTCTCAGCTTGATTGTTGTCAGTATACAGTAGTGCTACTGATTTGTGTACATTGATTTTGTAACCTGAGACTTTACTGAATTCATTTATCAAATCTAGAAGTCTTTTGGAGGAGACTGTAGGGTTTTCTAGGTATGTGATTATACCATTAGAAAACAGATAGTTTGACTTCATCTTTTCCAATTTGGTGGTCCTTTATTTCTTTCTCTTGCTTGATTATACTGGCTAGGACTTCCTTCCCCTACATCTTTTCCATCACTTGTTATTGTCAGTCTTTTAAATTTTAGCCATTCCAGTGGGTGTGTACTAGAGTTTCATTGTGATTTTTATTCGTATTTTCTTGATGACTGGTGATACAGAGCATTTTTTCATGTGCTTATTTGCCATCCATGTCTTTTTTTGCAAAATGTATATCCAACTATTTTGCCTACTTGTCTTATTATTGAATTGTAAGCATTTCTTATGTACTTTGGATAGAGGTAAGTTTTGCAGATATTTTCTCCCAGTCTTCAGCTTGCCTTTTTATTGTCTTAGCTGGGTTTTTTGAAGAGTAAGATTTATTATATTTTTGATGGAGTCCAATTTATCAATTACAAAAATAGCTCCTGCTCTTTGTGTCTTACTAAAGAAATCTTTGCCTAACCCAAAGTCATTAAGATTTTCTCCTGTGTATTCCCAAAGTTTTGTAGTGTTAGCCCTCATATTTCGGTCTATAATGCATTTTGAGTTGTTCTGTTCTTTTTTGCATATGGATGACCAATTGCCCCAGTGCTGTTTGATGAAAAGATAAAAAAAAAATCCATGGCTCTGGCACCTTTGTTAAAACCCAACTGATCATTTTTGTGTGTCTAATTCTGGACAGTATGCTATTTCATTGATGCCTATGTTTCTTTTTTCATAAGTGCCACACTATTTTAAATGACAGAAGCTTAGAAAGATAAGAGAATAAAAAGCCTCAGGTAGCTCAGAAATAAAACTTTAATGAAAGAATGACCAGTGGTAAGTGTGTATTTTGGGGCATGCCAAATCATACTGACAATTTGCAGTGAAGAGAATTTCTATTTTGGGATTAAGCTTTCAATTAAGTTTTTCTATAAAGTTGCCTCTAGAATGCTCTATGCCACCCTAACTCAGGGGTACCTCTGTATTTAGGGATACCTAAAATAAACTGAAGCTTGGACCTTGTAGCTAGGAAACAGCAGAAAGTTTGTGCATGTTGCTCATCAGAGATGGCACGCTAGGTGTTAAATTGCAATCTCTCTGCAGAACAAGTTCTTGTAAAGAAAGATGAGATAATCTTCTTGCTGATATGAAAGATAAAAACATTTGTTGCTCTGTTTACCAGAAGTTTAGGATCCAATTTTTCTGTCTTTGATTGACAGCTTGACCTTGACTATGAGTCGCTTACCTGAAATGCAACCCATCTCATGGGGTAGACAACATAATTTTGTCTTTATTTGCCACCTGCCATCTATGTAAGTAGGTTGAACCCAGGAGCCAACTCAGGTCAGAAGGGCATCACTGTTCACAGTCTTAATCTCTTCTCTAGAGCATATCCTCTATTTCAGGAAACAAAGACACGATTAACAAAATTGGCTCTGCATTCCTTTGTAAACAAAGAATGAGAGGGTAATCATTGTTGGGCACAGAGGAAAGGTGAGTGGGTCATATGATATACTACTTGGCAAATTATCTGAGGCTAGATTGTCCCCTTCCCCAACATCAGCATGGAAAATAGAGAGTTCACAACCATTTTCTTATATTTACTGAAGTTGAGTTACTTATATTTCTGTTAGATTTGCTGAGCCACAGCTCTCTGTGGCCTGTGTGCTCAGTGGATTTTTGTTGACTGGAGTTGTTCTGACCGCATTCCTTTAATAATCCACTACACAAATTCTACCCTTGTCTTCAAATGGCAACGTGGTAGCTCAATCAACAGGGGCCTTGTTATTTGGAGCAGAGCGCTCCTGGTGGTTGCTGCTCTCCTGACCTAGCTTGTTTAGCCTTCCCAAGGTGCGTGTCTGGGAGACAAGAGCTACCATTCATGAAAAGCATCTTGTGATGTTTATCACATCATTTATTCTGAAGGCATCTCCCCACCCCCACCATTGTGTATGAAATGAAGACTGGCTGTAGTATAATTAGGAAATATGTTAAAAATCTAGAAAAACCATCATTAAAAAATCCCCAAGTACTAAATTTATGCTAGAGTATGCCTCAAATAATGAAAATCTCAAGTGAAAAATAATGTGCAGTATGAGTTTTTCCCCTAAATAAGAAAACCTTGTATAGGGTGTGTGTGTGTGTGTGTGTGTGTGTGTGTGTGTGTGTGTGCATGTGCATGTATATGTGTGTGGTCAGAGGCCCTCCTCTAACACTGATGTTAACTCAAGAATAATAGGTTGGTTATTAGCACTGAAATTGACCTTAATGACAAACCTTTAATTTTATGGGTGCCCAGAGCAATGAGGTAATCCTCCTGAGGCCTGTAGTGATGAGGTGATCTTCCTAAGGCCTGGAGTGACAGGTGATCCTCCTAAGGCCCTGAGTGACAGGTGATCCTCCTGAGGCCTGGAGTGACAGGTGATCCTCCTAAGGTCCTACAGCCTAGATATGGTAGTGTCCAGAGGAGCTCAGGTTCAATGGTATCAATGGTTTTAGTTTTTTTGAGGTATATTAGGTAGTTTCTCCAGAGAAACAGAACCACTGGGAGACATATATATTCTAGGAATTGGTTCACGTGATTATGGAGGCCAAGAAGTCCCATGGCCTGCCATCTGCAAGCTAGAGAACCAGGTAATCCAATGGTGTAATTCAGTATGAGTCCAAAGGCCTGAGAGACAGGGAGCTGGTGGTGTAAGTCCTGGTCCAAGTCCAAAGGCCCAAGAACCAGGAGCACTGATGTCCAAGGGCAGAAGAAATTGGACATCCCAGCTTAAGCAGAGAGAGAGAAAATTCATCTTTTGACTGCCTTTTTGTTCTATGTGGGCCCTCAATGGATTGGAGGATGCCATCCACATTGGTGACGATGGTCTTCTTTACTGATAAGTCTCTTCTGGAAACACCCTGAGAGACATACTTAGGAATGTTTTATCAGCTATCTGGGCATCTCTTAGTCCAGCCAAGTTGGTACATAAAATTAACCATCACAAGGGGTCACCTTATCTAGTATAAATGTGCATGGCATAGCCTTCATTGTAAACTGTTTCTTTTCAAAATACTTCCCTTCTCCTATGGAAATTTTACAAGTAAGGTGACCAGGCATTCTGTCTGCCCATGACTCACAGGGTCCCTGGACTTGGGACATTAGTGCTAAAACTAGGGAATGTCTGGAAAGGTCAGAATGAGTTAGTCACCCTAGTTAGAGGGGTTTGCACCTATTCACTTGGGTGGTTTTGTCATACATTTCCTGGTGACCTGTGGATTCTGGCCCAAGCTAAGTGAAAGGAAACAGATGACTCGATTCTATGGCCAAGGGACAAACTGTGGCTCTCTCTGGGTTATGAGCACCTGGATTCTGCTCACCTTAATCCTGTCGGTCCTTCCAGGGCAGCCCCTCACTTCCTTTACCACCCTCCTGACTACTGTGGTTGTCATCACACATCACGTGGATGGATAGAACTGAATTTTGTACTTACCATTTTACTTCCTGCTATCAAGCTCTGTTGACTAAAGCTTCACCTAGAAAGGTTTTATTTCAGCAGAGGTATTGTAAGACCCTTCAGGGATCTTTGTCAGATCCTTGTGTCCCAGGCGTGTTAAGATCACAGACTGTGGAACCAGACAGTCTAAGTTAGAACCCTGCTGCTCTGCCACTGTCTTGGCTGTGTGATCTGGGCAAGTATCATAACCTCTCTGTTTCTTAGTTTGCTTCTATAAAATGGGAATAATAATAGTACCCATCCCATAAGAGTATTGTGAGAATTAACTTAGTTGATATACATCGAGTGCCTAAAGCAGCACTTTGGCTATGATGAGTGAGGTCTCAGTAGATTCTTTGTTGGCTGACTGGTTTGAATGCATATTCACGAGGTGAATTCCTCTACCTTTGCTGTACACTTGCAAGTTCTGCATATTAAAAGTGAATATGGTTGTGGAGAGGATTCCTGCTTGCCCAAGCTGTTAAAAGATTCTGTCTGTATGATTCATTAGAATTCTAACTGCAGTGGGGCTTACCTTGAAATAGAATCTTTAAGCACAAGACCATCTAATGGTGTCTGCTTGAAGATTACTCTGTATAAGTAACACTTTTTTGAACCCACCATTTAATATCAATATGTTAGCAATTAAAAATGGTTTAAAAGCACACTAATGATAACTAATTTCAATTTATTAGAATAGATTTTTATCATATTTGATGCATAATTTCAGTTTTATTGCTGAGATAAAAGGTCAACTCTGATATAGAATATGTAACTGAAATAGAATATGTGCTTCACAGGAACTTTGCTTTTAAGTTTTTATATATCTTGGTGTAATTAATAAAACATTTCTTACAGCAGAATTGCACCTCAGAGTGAATCCATGAACCTTCTGAGTGTCAAACCAAATCAAGCTACTTCAATCCTTGAAGAATAAAACTGTTCAAATTGCAGTGGCTTGTGAATTCCTAGTTTTGGATGAAGGAATCTGCACTGTCTTCAGAAGAAGGAATAAACCCAAAACCCATATTCCTCTCTCTCCATCTCTAAGAAATCTGGCCATAGATAATGACAGTGTGAAATAATGCAGTGGTTTTTATGCTTACCTGACCAGCACTCTTTACCCCCTTCTTCCAGTAACAAGGCCCCTCTTCTTTCTCTGGGGTACAGCTCTTTCTTCTCCTCCAGCCATCTATTAGGGCTGCCATTCATAGTACCCTACCTCCCTTCCCACTGTAGTGAGCACCTGACCAACCTGTAATCCAGAGAAACAGAGCCACTAGGAGATATATGTGTATTATTGGAACTTGGTTTACGTGATTATGGAGGCCAAGAAGTCCCATGCACTACCATGTTCAAGCTGGAGAACTAGGAGATTCCATGATGTAATTCAGTCTGAGTCCAAAGGCCTGAGAGACAGGGAGCTGGTGGTGTAAATCCTGGTCCAAGTTGAAAGGCCCAATAACTGGAAGCACTGATGTCCAAGGGCGGAAGAAATTGAACATCCCAGCTCAAGCAAAGAGCGAGAAAATTCATCTTTTGACTGCCTTTTTGTTCTATGTGGGCCCTCAATGGATTGGAGGATGCCATCCACATTGGTGACGGTGGTCTTCTTTACTCAGTCTACTGATTCGAAAGTCTCTTCTGGAAACACCTTCAAGGCACATCTAGAAATGATGTTTTACCAGCTATCTGGGCATCTCTTAGTCCAGCCAAGTTAATACATAAAATTAACCATCACAAGGGGGTCACCTTATCTAGTATAAATGTGCTAGATAAGAAAAGTTTTTGAAAAGAAATAGTTTGAAACAAAGCCTATGCCATGCACATTTATACTAGAGAGGCTGTTCTGCCTTCTGGCTTAGTTTCCTGCAACTGCTGTAATGAAATGCCACAAACTGGGCAGCTTACCACAACAAATTTATTCTCTCACAGTAGTAGAGGTTAGAAGTCTTAAAGCAAGGTGATGGTAGGATTGGTTCCTTCTGGAGGCTCTGAGGTAGAATCTGTTTGATTTCTCTCTCAGCTTCTGAGAGTTGCTGGCAACTCCTAGTGTCTCTTGGTTTGTAGATGTATCACTCAAGTCTATGTCCAAACTTCTGTCTTCTTACAAGGACACAAGTTATTGGATTGGGGCTCACCCATCAAGACCCCATCTGAACTTGATTGCATCTGCAGAGACCCTATTTCCAAACAAGGTGACATTCACGGACACCAAGAGTTAGGATTTGCAAGTATCTTGGCGGAACACAGTTCAACCCCCCAGTACCATCTTTCCCATAGAGATTTGTCCAGTGATGAGCATGTGAGCCAAACGGGGCAGTGGGAGAGTTTCCCACTGAAGCTGGTGGGGGCCAGGCTTGCCTTTCCACCTCAGAGTCTACGTGACAGCCACGGGCTGCTGGCCATTGTGGTTCCGGCCCGTGGAGAAATCTGCCTGAGAGAAGGCAGATGATGTGCAGAGAAAAGCTGAGAAGAGGAGACAATATCCTGATGGGGTGCTTAGACCCTTACATCCAGACACTCCTTTCCTTGGTGTGCCCGCACAAACCATTAAATGTGTGTTCTTCCTTTTTGCCTTCTTAAACTAGTCTGAGACAATGTTTCAATCACCTGCAACCCAAGGACACAGTAATACCAATTGAAGACAGCATTTAAAGATAGGGGCAAGGGCCCTAACATGGAAATATTATCTTCCAGGAAATTCAGCACTTAGCTAAGACCATTCCAATATGCCTGTACTGTCCTTGGCGGGTAGCGATGCATGTACAGGGACACATCCCATGTCTTGGGCCTTGTGAGTGCCCGGCTCACAATGTGGCTTTTCAGGAGGCTGCTCTGGGTCCTCACAATGGCAGACACAAGCTCTGACCTCACTTCATTTATTTTTCTTTTCCTCTCACAAGCTTATTCTGATCATCTATTATTTTAATACATATTTACAAAAGAGACCTTTTCTTGAGTTCCTAAGAACAAAAGAATAATGTAGAATAGTGCACTTTTTCTAAGATGATGTAAGCAATGATGCAAGAACACATGAGAGTCTTTTTCAGTTGCCTGATTCATGGTGAGCATTCTAAGATGACATTGCAATGCCATGGTAAAACTGCCACTCAGTGCTATTCAGGCAGGAGGCTGTCTTCCCATGGCACCTGCAGGACAATTTTAGCTGCAAATAATGAGACCTGGAAAAAGGAGCTTAAATAATATGGAGGCTCTTATTTATTTATTTGAGACAGAGTCTTGCTCTGTCGCCAGGCTGGAGTGCAGTGGCCCGATCTCGGCTCACTTCAACCTCTGCCTCCTGGGTTCATGTGATTCTCCTGCCTCAGCCTCCCAAGTAGCTGGGATTACAGGTGCATGCCACCACGCCCAGCTAATTTTTGTATTGTTTTTTCTTAGTAGACGGGGTTTCACCATGTTGGCTAGGATGGTCTCGATCTACTGACCTTGTAATCCGCCTGCCGTGGCCTACCAAAGCACTGGGATTACAGGTGTGAGCCACTGCACCCGGCCGCTTCTTTTCTTATGTAACAAGAAATGCGGTCACAGGACTTCCATGTCATCAGTTCCCTGTTGCTTTCTCACTTTCAGCTCTGCCATTTTCTGTGTGTGGGAAACATTACCTGTCATAGTTGCAAAATAGCTTTGGGATTTCTTGCCACTGAATGTGGTAACATTTAGCAAAGGGGTGCAGTGTTTTTTCCTTTGTGTTCCTTTTTATTGAGAAAAAAAAAAACTTTTCTGTGAATTCTCCCACCTCTACCCCTGCCAGACTTTTCCCCAATCCCAATGGCTAGGATTGAGTCACATGCGAGGTTTGTTCGATCACATGGGAGGGATTGGATTTCCACAGTGGTTTAGTACCCAGCATTAACCACTTGAGGCTGGAAACAGCCTGAGAAGCCAAGGACACTCAGCACCTAGGTAAAACTGGGAGTTAGTGAGCAACAAAGGGGGAAGGGTGCAGTGTGGGTGGCACCACAGCCCTTGGGGGGTCTTTGATGGAAACTGACATCAGTACCTAGCAAGCTGCCCCACAGCTCTTTGGGGTCAGTGGTGTGTGAGGTATTGGTAAAACATTAAATCTTGTGGAGTATTTCTTAGAAGAAAATGGATAGTGTTAAATATTTAATATAATTTAACATGTTAAACATATGGTATATAATATATGATACCCCATATTATATTTAA
The DNA here is from genome assembly GCF_009761245.1 of Sapajus apella. Lineage (NCBI taxonomy): Eukaryota > Metazoa > Chordata > Mammalia > Primates > Cebidae > Sapajus > Sapajus apella. Next base: position 23,292,302 of record NW_022436953.1, read on the forward strand.
TAAGTTAGTATATTAAGTATTAATAAACATCCCATATTATATTTAATAAATTAATATTTAATATCTTAAGGTGAAAAATTAATGCACTAATGATCAGACTTAAGTAGAAAGTAGAATAAGCCCAAATCAAATGTGAAAGTAACAGGTTAAGAACAGACATTAGCAAAAAAAAAAAAAAAAAAAAAAAAGAACAGACATTAGCAAAATAGAAAACATGAGAATATCAATAGAAAAACGTTTACTTTAGAGAGGATGAATAAGGCCAATTTGGTTATTGGAAAGTCTAAAACAAATGTCAAAATTTGGTAAAAATGACCTAGAAAAGAAGAGAGAAATAAATAATATTAGAAATAAAAATATTAGGAATCAGACACTAAAATATAATATAAACTAAGCTTATAAACATTAGGTTTAGATAAAATGAACAAACTTGTCAAAAAATATAGCCTACTAAAATTGTCTTAAGAAGAAATTGAATATTGAATAGTCTTATAATTTGAGAAAATTGAACCATTTGTTAAAAATCTTTCCATAAAGTTTATTCCAGGTGGTTTTTACTGGCAATTTCTATCAGACATTCAAGAAATAAATAATCCAAATTATGTACAAATTATTCCAGAATATTGAAAAAGAAGGAACGATTCTCAAGTTACATTTTGAGAGTTGGATAACTGATTCCATAACCCAACAAGGGCTGACTGGGAAAGGAAGGTCACTTAGAAGGATGTTTACAAAAATCCTGCTGAAAATATGAGCCAGCCAAATCCTGCCTCCATTAGTTATGTAATCACGAATAAGCTGGGTTTGATTTAATATAACAGCAATTGAGGTAAATTATCATATTGATGGGTTAAGGGAGAAAAGTCTTGTGATAATTTCAACATGTGCCAAATCATTTGATAAAATTCAACACCTGTTCATGATAGAAACTCTAAACAAACTGAAGACTGAGAGTGTGTTGGCTGGCCCAATGGCTGAGTAGCATTTTCTCAGAATGCTCCCCTGATGCTCAGTGGAAGGCAGATGCCAAACTCCACTGCTTTTTTTTTTTTTTTTTTTGGTGGGGGGTTGGCTCCTTTCCCAATTTTTTCCATGTGTGGTTGTGCAAATGTTTCTTGTATCTCTTTTTATATAATTATCTTTTATTTATTTTTGAGATGGAGTCTTGTTCTTGTCACCCAGGCTGGAGTGCAGTGGCGCCATCTTGGCTCACTGCAACCCCTGCCTCCTGGGTTCAAGCAATTTTCCTGCCGAAGCTTCCCGAGTGGCTGAGATTACAGGTACCTGCCATCATGCCCGGGTAATTTTTGTATTTTTAGTAGAGACGGGGTTTCACCATGTTGGCCAGACTGGTCTCGAACCCCTGACCTCAAGGGATCTGCCTACCTCGGCCATCCAAAGTACTGGGATTACAGGCGTGAGCCACTGTGCCTGACCTGATCTTTTATTTTTAAGAATAAAAATAGGCACATATATATACCACTGTCCTCTTGGTTTCATTTGACATACGATAGACATATTTTCTCTTTTACATCTCTATACACCTACTGCTCTTTTTAGTGGTTACATAGAATTTCATTTATAAACCTTAATTCATGAACTATGTTAAGAAAAAAGAATTCAGCTGCCCAAAGACTGAGTGTAGCTTTTAAGATGTATAGAATCATAATGGAGTTGGGTGGAATTAAAACCATACACCATAAAACATTGGACACTCAGCAGATTTCTGCCCATTACAGAAAAATCCAAGCTCTTTACAGTGGTAAAACTACCACCCTGTGAATTGAGATTTGGGCGACTGTGACCATGGCACCGTTTGTAGGTCATCTTTCTGTATAGGTGTAAAAGTGAGAGATGGCAAATCCAGCATTGCTTCCGGCGATGTGATTGGATACTGAGAACTTGACTACAGAGTCCATGAACACAGTGCTTTCATCCTAGGAAAGTCTTGTAACCACTCCCAATACTCCCCACACTCTCAGCGCCCCTGAAGTTTGTTAGGCTGTTTATTTCAAGTCACAAACACACAGTCTGTGATTTCCAGTTTGGTGGATTGACTGAGGGGTGTGAAGGGGCCAGGCAGTCATGTTCTAGAATTGAAAGGCATCTGGGTGGAGGGAGAGAGAATCCAGCCCCCACCGCACAGCACTGCATTTTTGGCAAGTCTCTTGGGCTCCCCTGAGCCTCTTTTCCTCATCTTTAAAATGGGCAGGATGCTACACACCTTACGTGGTGATTGTGAGACCTAAATTTAAGCCTCCTTGTCCACAGAGGGGTTAGTTTAAGATGTAGGAAATATCATTGTTTTCGAAAAACACTATTGCTGAGAATAGTTTTTACATGGAGTCAGGTGGTGCTTCTGTTTGTGCACATGCCTCACAATTAGTGTAAAAGTAAGAAAATTATTAAAAAATGACATCTGGGATAATCAGCTGTCAGCGGTCACCTGTCCTTTTCACTGAGCTGTCCCCACCAAGGCCCTTCCCCGAGTATTGAGTGACAATGGGGGCAGTCACTGGAAAATTTCTGGAGAAAACAGAGGGAGGACTTTAACCACTCTTCACCTCAATAACTGACTTAAAATCCCAATTGGGCATTTTCTCCGTTCCCAAAGTCCCCTGCCTTTGCCCTTCCACTAGGGATCTCTTTGCTTCTCTATGCAGTGCTCAGCCTAACTTGCTCAGCCAGATGAATCAGTGCAGGTAACAGATCCTGCCCTCACCTGAAAGCAGTTTAGTGATGGACAGTTTCACTGGAATACAGTTTGAGGTCTCATTATAGTCACCCACTCAGAATTCTTAGCAAAATGTCTTTTCATGACATCTTATCTTAAGATAAGATGTCATGCCAATTGCTAAGAGAGGATGTTTCCTCCCCATATTTTTGTGTCAGCAACATTGCTTGTGGGCATGTGAAGCTGCCAAGAGCCTCTCCCCTCACTGTTGTAGCCCCGATGCTGTTGCATCTCTTACCCTGGCACCTCTGGCTCTCCTTAGTTACACACTGCTGCTCCTGGTTATACGCAGATTCCTCTTGAACACCTCCAAGTCCCATGTGACTCCCTTCATGCTCCCTAAACACTTGCCCTGGCTGTAGGGAAGACAGCGTTGTGGCTTGAGAGCCTGTCTGGCTGGACCATGATTTACCCTCTGTTATAGCCCTGGAACCAAGCACAGTAGCTACCCAGGGCAGGTACCAGAAATCTTTGTGGAGTAAATCCATGAGTATCCACAGACCACCCAGTGCTGCCTGTTCCCTTCCATATAACCTGCACTTACTGGTTGAAGAATTTATCAGTTTGCTAGAACTACTGTAACAAATAGCATACAGCAGAAACTTTTTTTGGCCCATATTTATGTTGATTAAAAACTGACATTAAAAAAACCTGTACGAAAAATATCCCGAATCACATATCACTTTGAAAGAGTCATCTTGAGAGACATTATGACCTGTGACCCCCTCTTCCTCTACCTCTGCCTTGGCTTCCTCCTGCAACAGAAATTTATTATTTCACAATTCTGGAGAATAGAAATTGGAGAACAAAGTGTTGGGAGGATTGATTCCTTCCAAGAGCTGTGAGGGAGAATCTGTTCCCGGCCCCTCTCCTGGCCTTTAGTGGTTTGCTGGCCATCTTTCATGTTCCTTGGCATGTGGACATATGACCCTGGCCTCTGCTTTCATGTTCACATGATACTCTCCCTGTGTATTAGTCCATTCTCACATTGCTATCAAGAAATATCTGATGCTGAGTAATTCGTTTTAAAAAAAGAGGTTTAATTGGCTCATAGTTCTGTAGGCCATACAGAAAGTATGATGCTGGCATCTGCTTGGTTTCTGGGGAGTCTTCAGGAAACTTACAATTATGGCGGAAGGCGAAGGGGAAGCAGGCTTGTTTTACGTGGCTGGAGCACAGGAGCGAGAGAGAAAGAGAGAGAGGGGCAGGTGCTGCACACTTTTAGACAACCAAATCTGATGAGAACTCACTATCATGAGAACAGCACCAAGAGGTGTGGTATTAAACAATTCATGAGGAACCACACCCAGGATCCAGTCACCTCCCACCAGGCCCTACCTCCAACACTGGGGAATACAGTTTGACCTGAGATTTGGTGGGGACACAGAACCAAACCATATCACTCTGCGTGTATGTCTGTGTCTACATTTCTCCCTTTGATGTGCGTACCAGTCATATTGGATTAGGGGCCCATGCTACTTTAGTATGACCTCATCTATCTTTAATTATATTGGCTTGCCTGTAGTCCCAGCTACTCAAGAGGCTGAGCCAGAAGGAATCACTTGAGCCCAGGAGGTCAAGGCTGCAGTGAGCTATGATTGTGCCACTGTACTCCAGCCTGGGCAACAGAGCAAGACTCCATCTCTAAAATGACCCTATTTTCAAATAAGGTCTCATTCTGAGGCCCCAGACCCTAGGACTTCAACATATGTTACTAAACAGTGTAATCATGCCATCACACTGTTCCTTGTTCTCAGTTCTCTGTTGCTGTTTCTCTATGTCAGAAACGATTGAAACTTAGATAGCTTTCTGTAAAGTATGAACACTGCTAAGGAAGCACACAAGGAGGTGTTCCTCATATTTACACAGTTTTTGATTTTTTTTTTTTTTTTTTTTTTTAGACGGAGTTTCGCTCTTGTTACCCAGGCTGGAGTGCAATGGTGTGATTACAGGAGCCCACAATGACGCCTGATTAATTTTGTATTTTTTTTTTTTTTTTAAGTAGAGATGGGGTTTCCTCCATGTTGGTCAGGCTGGTCTCGAACTTGCGACCTCAGGTGATCTGCCCGCCTCGGCCTCCCAAAGTGTTGAGATTACAGGCGTGAGCCACCACGCCCAGCCAGTTTTTGATTTTTGTCTGAAAATGACAACTGAGGTTGAGAATTTTGGTGGTCAGATAAACAGCACTATTCCATCCGGGCCTTGCGTAATTCCTGGGAATAAATCACTGTTTTCTCTTTGGCATCAGTGACTTGCATCAGGATACCTGGTTTTTAGGTCTGTACCTTTGCGTAGTGAAATGCAGTGAGGTCCTGTGATGCCAGGGACACAAGAGGAAAAAAAAAAGAGTTTTTAGAAGAAACCGGAGGGGATAGACATAGGAAACCTTTTGGATAGTCCTCACTCTGACACTGAGTACTGGAATCATCCAATCCTCCCTACAACTCTCCGCAGCCCCCAAAGAAGAGCAAAAGAGCCGTCTGCGCGTCTTGCCATCACCGTTTGCAGACCCTGGGTCGCTGCGCATGGTGCGGCCAGCAGGTGGCGCAGGAGGGACTGGGATCCCCATCTGGTCCCGGTGCGCCCCTCGTGGCTCTGCCTGGCCCTCTCCGGAGTGACCAAGAGTGCAAACGGAGAGAACTCGGAAGGTGCATGGTGACCCAGGCGCCTCGCTCTAGCCCGCCAGCGCCCACAGTGTCTTGGAGAGTACACAGCCCCTGCAGGAACACCGCTGCCTTAGCAGAGGGCCCTTGAGGAGCTGGGTGCTGGGGCTGCAGCTCTTGCATGAGGCCGTCGTGGGTTGTAGTTAACGGTTGCACCTGTATTTCTGGTCAAGAAGCTGTCCTGCCAAGATACATGCAACTGCTGAGAATGTGGCTCCAGGTGTGACAACGCAGTGCAGCTGGGGCGTGGCCCCACCGCACGCTGGCCGGGCCAGGTCACCTCTCCGTCGCCAGCGGGGACTGTCCCCTTTGGAGCTCCTCCAGCTTCCTGGCCTCCACTGGCCTGTGGCTGGGGCTCTCTGGGCAGTTCTTCATTCATTAGCAGCTCCCTCTGGGGTTGGGGCGGAGACAGTAAGAGAAGCCAAAAAACCCAGTGATGAATTTGGCAGAGAAGATGCTGGCAGAAGCGAGATTGGAACAAATGGCTGCAATGCCTGGAGGGAATTTGCATTCACCCTGGCACCTGAGTGGAAGCCAACGCTCAGCACCCTGCCCGGCAGCATCCATCACTGTTCCAGGAGCATCCAAGACAAGCCCACACTGTGTTTTCCTGGGAAGCCAGTATGAAGGCTTGATCCCCAAAAGTCACTGCTAAGACACACACATTTTACTTGAAATGAGAGAGGGAGACAGGCTGGTTGTGCAGGACATCTCTGTTCACCTGGGAGTGAGAGAAAATGTGTCCCATAGGATCTCAAGCCAGGGACACAGCAGGGGACTGAGGTAATTTTCAGGGCCAGGTAAATGCAACATTTTGTGCAAAATTCCAGGGAGTTCACACATCAGTTGATCCATCTCTGGTTAAGAATTTCTTAATGCATCAGAACAAGGATCTCTGAAGGATATGCTAACAGAGTGGGCTGCTGGCAGGTGATTAGCCGGGGGTGGAGGTTGGTCGGGGAAGAAGAAAGGGGACAGGCTGGTTGAGGTGCAAGAAGAGGTGAATCTGGCCAGCCTCACTGTCTTGCCCTGGTGGATCTGGACATTTTACTTTAGGGCTGACTCAGTGCTGTGGTTAACAGCTCAGAGGTAACTGCCCTGCTCCTGGAGGAATGGGAAGAATGCTGGCCTATGAGTGACCAAACGCTTTATAGACAAACATGCATCTCTGTTTTCTTCTCAGTAAACCTGGGATGCCACCTTCCCAGAATGCTCTGTGGTTGGGAGGCTTGGTTCTGCAGCTGCAGCACTGCCCCGCTTCCCATTCAACTCTGCTGCTTTCTTTCGATGTAAACAGGAACATCTCTAAGCCTGGACAACCTCTCGATAAACTAGAGAAATACATTGGAGAGAAATACAGCAGGGGTGGGAGTGAGGAGAAACCTTTAAGGGACTTTCCTGCTGAAGAGACCCTTTAAGGGGCTTTCCTGTTGAAGGTCAGAACCTGCATTCTCCATGCTGCTATGTGATTTTTTAAAAAACGAAATAGCCATGTGAATCTGACATCTGTTTTCGAGTTTGTGTGGATGAGACACACAAACTCTAGAGCCTGTCAGAGCAGATTCTAGAGAATAGAACTGGTCCCACCCGGGATCATGGTAGACAAATCAATAGCAGCTGTTAAGAAAATTGTATATAGGACTAAGTCTTGGAAAACCACAATATGTTAATAACTTGATTTAGTTTTGTGACTATCTGATTGTGGGTTCTTTTAATTGATGTTTGCCTAATTTTGTGGGACTTTGTTTCAGATTTTGCAGTGGCTTTTGGCCCCACCCCCATTCTTGTACATTAAATAGGTACAACAAAAATTGTTTGAATAAACCAGTAGAGTGAAAGTATTTTCATAATTCCTGAAGACCTGCTTCTGAACATGGTAAAGATGGTGGCAACCCAAGGGCCAAGCCAAAACTAGGTTCTGCTCAGTCATTTGATCTCTCTTGGGAGCCTTTAAAATAATGAACCTACAGCTCTTGTTTGGTTTAAGGATCCCTCTGAAGACCTGATGAAATTATTTCCCCACTCTCTAGATAAAGCAGTAAACACAACATTTTGTGCAAAATTCCAGCGAGTTCACAAGTTAGGTGGTCCATCACTTTGGGAGGCCGAGGCAGGCAGATCACTTGGGGTCAGGAGTTCAAGACCAGCCAGGCCAACATGGTAAAACCCCGTCTCTGCCAAAAATATAAAAAATTACCCTGGCATGGTGGTGCACACCTGTAATCCTAGCTACTCGGGAGGCAGAGGCAGAAGAATTGCTTGAACCCAGGAGGTGGAGGTTGTAATGAGCCAAGATTGTGCCATTGCACTCCAGACTGTGCAACAGAGTGAGACTCCATCTCAAAAAAAAAAAAAAAAAAAA
>NW_022436953.1:23300160-23309304 GCF_009761245.1 Sapajus apella
TTTGACATGGAGTCTCACTCTGTCACCCAGGCTGGAGTGCAGTGGTGTGATCTCAGATCACTGCAACCTCTACCTCCTGAGTTCAAGCGATTCTCCTGCCTCAGCGTACTGAGTAGCTGGTACTACAGGTGTGTGCCACCAGGCCTGGCTAATTTTTTGTGTTTTTAGTAGAGGTGGGGTTTCACTGTGTTAGCCAGGATGATCTTGATCTCCTGACCTTGTGATCCACCCACCAGGGACTCCCAAAGTGCTGGGATTACAGGTATGAGCCACTGCACCCAGCCAAGAATTTCTTAATGAAAACCTCTGTCTGTCTTATATTCTCTGATATGAATGGAGATTATGAAAGAGAGGAATGCTGTGTTTATGGCTTCAGGCAAGGAGGGGTGGACTGTCAGTAGCTTATCATTTTGATCAGTTTCCTCCTATCCAAAGATGTACAGAAAATTCTAGAGTGAGGAGAGGAAGATAAATATGATGGTATCCAAACTTTAGGGCTTGTTCTGGTTACTGATTCTCTAATTACCAGTTTGGTGCAACAGTATTTATTTCCTTGGTTTGTTTCTTTCCTTCTTCTCCAGGAAGACAACAGTAGGAGATTTATTTGGGAACCTTGGACAGTTCCTAGTGCATGTATTGTATTGTGTTCTGTGCCTACATCTCCTGAAATAGGTCCCAAGGTAAAGCAGTCTTTAGAATAATATGTTTTCTTGTCAACACTGACAAATTAGATAATTTCCCCCTACGATATTGAGGAATTTCTAGGGGAAGATGCTGGACAAGTGTAGCTTTCAGATTTGCATTCAACTTCTGATTCCAACTTTGCATCATTGCTTGTGAGTTACTTTCCATGTATATTCAGATATCTGTTGCCTAGTCATTGTCCTGTGCAAATATTGAATTTGAAAAGAGTGTGTCTAAGGAACAGCAGTGTGTTCAATGCCCTCTCCTCCTATGGCCCCATGTAGAAAGAATTGCACTAGAAATTGCATTATTTCTTCCACCCATTCAGCTTTGAACCTGCTTTAGCCAATTTCTGGTTGTGGCAGCAGAACTTTATTTTAAAGTCCCGATCAGTTGTTTTAGAAGTGAAGTAGTTTTTAAGTCTAGGGTGTTTCTTCCTGGGAGGGAAAAGTTGAGAGTTGTGGCCTGGGATTCATAATTAACGTATCTCTCTTGTACTGTACTTTTCCTTAGAGTAGGGTTTTGTGTGGAGATGCAGCAAATCTAATAAGGCCTGAGCCAGCAAAAAGTAAACTTTCCAGTGTTCTCAGCTTCCCTGATTAGTTGAAAACATGGGCCTTTCCCCGTGCAGGGACTGGACCCTGAGCATGGATGCTTGTTCATGTTCTAGAGGAGCTTGTGAGTGCTATGGTGCATGGTGCTTCCATGAACCTGAGGGGCCGTCTTGGGGTGGGACAATTTGCTGTCCTGCCCCCAAGTACTCAACAAAAGGCAGACATAACCATGGCACAGCTTTAAAGAAAGAAGCTTGAGAGATGTTGACATTTGCATTTTTTTTCTTAGAAGAATGTACATAGGAGATGGTAGATAGAATATTGTGGCTGGGAGGTTTCCTGCTCAACTAAACCTATAGTCCTGTAATTAACTCTATATCTCTTCAGAAGATTATGACCCATCCAAAGAATTCCACGCTTCCTTTTTGAGTGATGTGGAGGGCAGCAGGCCTGCTCTCATAATTGTGTTTTTACTATAAGTATTTATCACATCGTCATCTTATGTGTTAAAATTTCCATACAGCATTTATTAAGGTAAATGCCTTGTTTTATAGAATTTTAAAAATAGAGGTAAAATTCATGTAAAATAAACTTATCAACTTTAAAGAAAAAATTCAGAGGCATTTAGTACATTCACAATGTTGTACAATCACCACCTTTATCTAATTCTAAAACATTTTCTTCACCCCAAAAGGGAACCCCATATTCAGTAAGCAGTTGCTCCCTATTATCCTCTTTCCCTGGCTCCATGCAACCATCAAGCGGCATTCTGTCTCTATGAATTTATCTATTCTGATATTTAATATAAATGGAATTCTATAAGCCCCCCAGAAATAAACCTCCACAGATACAGTCAACAAATCTTTCACAAGAGCATTAAGACCACACAGTGGGGAAAGGGTAGTCTCTTTTAGAAAACGTTGCTGGAAAAACAATATCCACATGCAAAATAATGAAATTAGATTCTAACCTTACACCATATACAAAAATTAACTCCAAATGGATTAAAGACATCAATGTAAGACCTAAAATCATAAAATGTTTAGAAGAAAACATAGGAAAAAGGTTTCTTGACATTCATTGGTGATGATTTTTTTTGGCTATGACATCAAAAGCACGGGCAACAAAAGGAAAAATAAGCAAGTTGGACTCCATCAAACTAAACATCTCCTGTACAGCAAAGGAAACAACCAACAAAATGAAAAGACAACCTCCTAACATGGCAGATGAAAAGAGAAAAGAAAAAAATAATTAAGAAAAAAGACAACCTACAGAATGGGAAAATATATTTGCAGACCATATATCTTATAAGGGGTTAATGTCCAAGTATATATAAGGAACTCATACAACTCAATAGGAAAAAAATCAAATATCGTGATTTAAAAATGGGTGCAAAGAACCTGAATAGACATTTTCCCAAATAAGATATACAAATAGCCAACAGGTATATGGCAAGGTGCGTAATGTGACTAATCATCAGGGAAATACAAATCAAAACCACAATGGGATATCACCTCACACCTGTTAGGACAGTTCTTATAAAAAAACACAAGAGAGATAATTAGCGCTGGTGAGAATGTGTAGAAATTGGAACCCTTGTCCACTGGGAATGTAAATTGGTATAGCATTATGGGAAACAGTGTGGAGGTTCTTCAAAAAATTGAAAATAGAACTACCATACAATCAAGCAATCCACTTCTGAGTATATATCCAAAGGAAATTAAATCAGTATTTTGAAGAGATATCTGCATCCTCATGTTTATTGCAACATTATTCACAATCGCCAAGAGAGAAAAATAGATCATTGACGATGGATGGTTAAAGAAAATGGAGTACTATTCATCCATAAAAAGAAGGAAATCCAGCCATTTGTGACAACATGGATGAACCCAGAGGGAACAATATGCTAAGTGAAATAAACCAGACACAGAAAGACAAATACTGTGTGATCTCACTTATGTGTAGGATAAAAGAGCTGGACTCCTAGAAACAGAAGTAGAATGGTGGCTGCCAGGGGCTTGGAGGTTGGGGGAAATGGGGAGATGTTGGATAAAGAGTACAAACTTTCAGTTATAAAATTAATGTTTTGGGATCTAACGTGCAGCATAGTGGCTATAGTTAATGATACTGTATGATTTACTTGAAATTTGTTAGAGTAGTTCTTTTTAAAAAGAATTTTAAAAAATAGAGACAAGGTCTCACTATGTTGCCCAGGCTGGTCTTGAACTCCTGGACTCAAGTGATTTTCCCACTTCAGTTTCCCAAAGTGCTGGGATTATAGGGCCGCTACACCCAGCGAAGAGTAAATCGCAGGTGTTCTCATCACACACAAAATGGTGATGGTTGTGTTAGTTTGATTGTGGTAATCATTAGACAATGTATACATGTATCAAATCACCAGGTTATGCACTTTGGATATATATAATTTTATTTGTCAACTGTACTTCAGTAAAGCTGGAAAAATAAAAGAGTAATGACCATTAAAGAAAAAAAGGAATGAGATCGAGACCATCCTGGTCAACACGGTGAAACCCCGTCTCTACTAAAACTACAAAAAATCAGCTGGGCATGGTGGCGCGCGCCTGTAATCCCAGCTACTCAGGAAGCTGAGGCAGGAGAATTGCCTGAACCCAGAAGGCGGAGGTTGCGGTGAGCCGAGATCGTGCCATTGAACTCCAGCCTGGGTAACAAGAGCGAAACTCCGTCTCAAAAAAAAAAAAAAAAAAAAGGAAAAAAAAGGAATGAGGAATGATACAATATGTGACCTTTTGTGTCTGGGTTATTTCACTTAGCATAATGTTTTCGAGGGTCATCTGCATTGTAGTACACATCAACACTTCATTCTTTTTTTTATGGCTGAGTAATATCCATTGTGTATTATGTAGACAACATTTTGCTTCTCCATTCATGTATTGATGGACAGTTGGGCTGTTTCTACCTCGTGACTATTGAATGCCTTGTTTGAAATCAGACACGAGAGGATAATGCGACAACTCATATGTTGGTAGCATTCTCTTTGGGAAGAGTCATTCCACAGCACATGGCAAAGGAACAATGACAGTTCTGTCTCATCTGTAGGAGACAGAATGAGAAGCAAGTTCCTGATAATTCACAAGTCACTGTGATGGCTTTAATTTGTTGCTCCCTTATTTCCCTCTGTTCTCGAGATGAATTAGACAAGTCTTCATATACACTAATGAGCAATACTTCCAACCCTGTTGATATGGTTTTACTGTGTCCCACCCAAATCTCATCTTGAACTGTAGCTCCCATAATGCCAATATGTCATGGGAGGGACCCAGTAAGAGGCAATTGAATCATATGAGGGTGAGTTTATCCCATGCTGTTCTCATGATAGTGAGTAAGTCTTGTGAGATCTGATGGTTTTATGAAGGGGAGTTCCCCTGCACGCTCTCTTGCCTGCCACCATGTCAGAAGTCCTTTTGCTCTTCCTTTGCCTTCCGCCATGATTGTGAGGCCTCCACAGCCATATGGATCTGTGAGTCCATTAAACCTTTTTATCTTTATAAATTACCCAGTCTTGGGTATTTCTTCATAGCAGTATAAAAATGGACTAATACACCTGCCTTGCTTCACAGTTATCATTTTTACAAATCATCAATCATTTGGTAGAACTTAAACATTTCATTTGTGTACTTACCTTCCACAAAACATTTGTCTTTATTTCAATAGATTTTTTTCAAGTCCACTTTCCTGAAGCAATTCATAGTAAAATGCTACAAATAAACCCCATTTTTTGCCACTTATGGAGACAGTCAAAAACAGAGGAAACCTTTACGCCTCAGTCTCAGTTCTTCTAATGACAATCATACATTTTCAGTCTATGATGCATTCCAAGGCTGTACCGCTGAGCCCTTTTTCTTGATAAAAAATGGGAGCTGACCTATTTTCCGCCATTAAATTTTGATATGTTCTTTTATTTAAAATATCTGAAATCAGCACTTTTAAGGCTTTTCTTTTTCTGGTGCAATGGAGAAATGTACCCCAAATGAGAAGCAGTGAAGCAAACTGTATGCTCGGACTCAGATGTGTTTTTTGCCCAATGTGTGTCAGTTGATCTCAATGAAAATTTCAACAGACATTTGTTAGAGCATTGCTGTAATTTTTAGGGACATGTCCATCAGGAAGCCCAGGTAGGGTTGCATAGAACAGTGCCTGTGTCTGTTGCATCCAGAGGGAACCCTGAAGGAGTCTTCCGTATCCTCCTAAGTCTTGGTGATTTATAGTTTACCTTCTAGTCTCAGAGAATGTCTGAGTTCTGGTGAGGAGCATTCATAGCAGGGGGTGGAAGGAGGTGCAGGCCTCACGAACTCCAAGGTGGTTTGCGCTGCCGCTGGTAATCTAGTTTACAAACTTACTGTTTTCGAGAGATTCCTAAGGTGGTCTTAGATATATGGTCTTATGTCAAATTCTAGCTGGGAAGTGAGGATTAAAGCACTCTGATTGCTTCTAGCCTCAGGTTCCAGTTTTTGGTTTTATGACAGACAATAAGAGAATAAAGAAAGTAACACACATTCTTTTTTTTTTTTTTTTTTAATGGAGTCTTGCTCTGTTGCCAGGCTGGAGTGCTGTGGCGCAATCTCGGCTCACTGCTACTTCTCCTCCTGGATTCAAGTGATTCCCCTGCCTCAGCCTCCTGAGTAGCTGGGACTCCAGGCATGCGCCACCACATCTGGACACACACACACACACACACACACACACACACACACACACACATATTTTTTTGTATTTTAGTAGAGACGGGGTTTCACCATATTGGCCAGGATGGTCTTGATCTTCTGACCTCATGATCCGCCTGCCTTAGCCTTCTGAAGTATTGAGATTACAGGCATGAACCACCGCGCCTGGCTGTAACACACATTCTTAGAGCAATAAAAAAGTTGCTGGGAGCATAATGAAATGTAGTCACTTGTTTTTGGTCAAGTTTCTTATCCTTTTGGGTTCACATCACGCTCATTCTCAGCCCCCTCCTTTTCTTTATTTGGCTTGTGTTTGGGTATAATTGCACCCATCGATACAGATGATGGATGGTTTAGAATCTGATATCATCAGCTTGGTTCTGGGCTCTACCACTTACTGTCTGTAGCATACTGAGCAAGTTACTTAACCCCTGTAAGTACCCATTTTCTTATCTATAAAATGGCAACAATAATGATTATTCAGGACTATTGTAAGGATGAAGTGAGATCATATATGGAACACTTACATTTAAGTAAGGCCTACTTATCTGCTTATTTTTGTTATTTAAATAAACACCAAGCAAGTCATTCAGCTTCAATCATTTGAAAAACGCAACCTGAGATCTGAAACATGAGATAATTCCTAATTAGTGTTTTTGTCACCAAATAACATCAAGTCCACAATAATAAGTGTGGCCTTATGTTCCAGAGCAACATAATGGTGATAAATGGAACGATCTCAAGTTCAAATGGAAAATCTAAGCCAGAGTGGGTGCCAGAGAGTCCAAAGCAGGCAGAACGTGGGTGAAATAGATTGAAATAGACTCTGGAGAAATAGGATTCCACAGGCGAGGATAACTAGGTGACAATGATTCATATCCGTTACATTGGTCACCAGCAAGAAGTCACCTTCTTGATAATTTGTCCAACATTTATTGAATTCTCCCAACCAGCCATGCAAATAACTGACACTGGGGAATCAAGTTTCTGGCCTTGAGCTGCTGGTTTCAGTGGTGAGGAAGGTGGCAAAAAGTGTTGTACAGAACACTGTGGAAGTGCAGAGGTGGGGCATCTAACCTAGCAGGGTCCTGAAGTCTTGCTAGGGTAGGGGATCCATCATGAGCTGATGGATAAAGAAAGAAGTAGGTGGCTCATGCCTGTAATCCCAGTACTTTGGGAGGCCGAGGTGAGTGGATCACTTGAGGCCAGGAGTTTGAGACCAGCCTGGCCAACACGGTGAACCCCGTCTCTACTAAAAATATGAAATATTAATTGGGTGTGGTGGTGTGCACCTGTAGTCCCAGCTACTCTGGTGGCTGAGGCATGAGAATCGCTTGAACCTGGGAGGTGGAGGTTGCAGTGAGCCCAGATTGCGCCCCTGCACTCCAGCCAGGGCAACAGAACGAGATTCCATCTTGGAAGGAAAAAAAAAAAAAAAGGAAGCAGGTGAATGAGCCAGGTGAAGTGTGGGGGCAGGCAATATCCTTCCAAGGAATTCTCTCTGCTGAAGCCAGCTCAGCTGGTTTTTGTTACTGCAGCCAAAATAGTATTAATTAGAAAAGACATTCAATGAGGCAAAGACGATTATTAGAGAAACATGAAGCGATAAGAATAAGGGATTTTTCAAAAAATAAGTAAATGAAATCTGTGTCAACAAGGAAGGAGATGTGCTAGAAGCTGCCACCAGGCACAGAGATGGGGACCAATGTGGTGAGTAGGAGAGCCATGAGTGTTTGATGTTGCTGGTGCCAGAGGCTGGACTGGGGCAGGGAGTGGGGAAGTGGGCAATGTGGTGGAGCCACAGTGTGCAGGTCTGGGACTTGATCTGTAGGTGGCAGGAAGTCAGAGAGGCTTCACTCACAGAAATGATGGGATCAGATTTCTGAGCCCTGTTAATTTTTTTGGTTTTAATTTTAGAAAATTGCTTCTTTTTCATTAGTTTCCCTTTCTCTTCTCTTGTCTTTCCGCATGTTCAACAAGATAATAATTGTGGGACAGAAATGAAATGATGCTTCCTCTCTTTTGTGCTGGTGGAGCGATTACAACTTTGCAAAACATCTTCTCATCTGTCACTGCATGGACTTTTCCTGAGAATACTGTCATCAGCTGAGAAATTTTGAAGTCAGCTTTTCAGCTATAACTAAGGGAGGGCAACCTCTGGGGTCAGGACGGCCGACTGGGTTCACGTGAACCTTGATGGAAGGTAAAATGTCACTTACTCGCTTATGGTAATGCAGTTATTGATTCCTTCCCTACCTAGCCTCAATTTTAAAAATTGGCCTCTTTCTGCTTGTTCCCAAGGCAGTTGTCAATCCAGTTTTCTTTTTCACAGTAATTGCTCCTTTTCTTCATCTTGATATCACTAGCACTAGGGGAGAATAATGGTCCCTTGCCTGACACTCATCCTCCAGCATGTCCATCTTTGGAGACATGGATTTTGTCTCCTTACTTTTTTTAGGGGAGAAGGGAATCACTTTGCTCTTTTCATTAAGTTCCTCTAATAATCATCTTTGCCTCATTGAATGTCTCTTCTAATTAATACTCTTGGCTGTTAGGTACCAAAAATCCATTTGAGCTCATTTCAGCAAACAGAATTCTTTGGGGTACATGGCAGAGCCCAAGATTGGGACCATGGTTGGGTCTCAGCATAAACTAGAGCCAGGAATGCAGCATCTAGAAAACTGCAGCCAGCAGCTCTTGCATTTATAGTCCTCCTCTCCCTCCTGCAAGCCTGAGCTGCCTTTTTTGGTCTTCATTCCAAATTCCTGGGCTAGAGGATGTTGGTCTGTGGTCAGGGGATGGTGGGAGCTGTGTGAACATGATCATTTCCACTGTAAGCCTATCAATGGAGAGGAGGGCAACTACTCAAAAATGGTCCCAGGCAAAGACCAATCAGGCAGTGGATTCAGCCATATGAAATTGCAGTTAGGCTATGTTTTTCAGTTGAGGCTGGAAACTCTTTTTTTTCCCTTTTGGCTGGCATTTGAAGGGGAAAACAGATTGTCCTTTCTGAATCTCTGAAAAGTCATTTCAGTTATTATGTTTATGATTCTCTTCATTTGCTTTGCATGGATCATCTTCCTCTTGACTTTCTGAGCAGAACGTTCTACAGTTCTTTCCTTTGGTTCTTTCTTTGTACCTTAAGCATAGAAGTACGTGTGTGTGTGTGTGTGTGTGTGTGTGTGTGTGTGTGTGTGTGTGTG
>NW_022436953.1:23309314-23423706 GCF_009761245.1 Sapajus apella
GTGTGTGTGTGTGTGTGTGTGTGTGTGTGTGTGTGTGTGTGTGTGTGTTTGCAGACTGAGTTTAGCCTGGTGTTCAGACATGTCTGAGCACGTGTGACAATGGAGGGGCAGGGGGCTATTGATTGGAAGGGAGGGAGGAGAGATTTTTGCATCGGTGCTGACGAAGATCCTGGATTGAGGGGGACTACAGGGCTCATGCCTTGCACATTTACCTCCAGTTCAGATTTAAGAATTTGGTCTGAGCCCTGGAGAGAGTGTGGCCGCCAGCTGAAGCTGTAGGAACCAGTGAGGTTCTGGAGTATAAGTTGCACTCAATGTGCAGCACAGTGAGGGAGGCACGGTTCCCTCTTCTGTGTGGTACGTGGTATCGCTCGGATGTGGTGAAGACACCAGGCGCCTTCAGGCAGTCTTGGCTCCTCGAGGGGAGCAGAACCAAGAGTATCAGGTCTTGGTATGGACAACCAGCTTTACTAATGGTGCTTAGTTCTGCTAAGAAATGGAAGAAACCCAAATCAAACTGGTTCCGGCACAGAAGAGAATTAATTGATGCCTGTACCTGTCCAGCCCAGGGACCGATCTTCAGGCCTAGATGGATGTACAGGTTCAGGTGAAGGTACTTGGGCACTTTATCTCTCTTAGTATTGGCCTCCTGAAGAAAAGCTTTCTCTACCTAGAAGGAAAAATTGCTGTCAGTGCCCTGGATTCACATCCTCCAGAAACAGACTCAGTGGAAATGATACCTTTTTATCTCCCAGTATTTGTTGAGAAGAACTCTGGGTGACCAGGCTTGTGGCAGTGCCCACTCCTGGACCAACCATTGTGCTGGGGTATGGGATACTGTGACCAGCTGAACCCAGGCGGAGTGCTTAGTCTTATAGCTAGAGTGCTGTGATCATAGTCCTACCAGCTCTGCAGGGAACGGGGAAGGGTCCTGAGAAAAAAGTATACACTGCAGCATAATCCTGAAAGGTATCCTCTCGGTGGCCAGCCACAGGGAGGCGCCACCTCAAGTGGCTTTTTGAGTAGCAGATGTCAAAGAGAGGAGGAGAAAAGGCACAATGTGGAGAGGACTGTACACGACCATGTGAGAGGCTCCCTGGCAGCCCCAGAAGTGCAGAAGGGGCTGACACCCCCATTAGCCTGTGAAATCAGAGTGGAGCACCTTGGACAACCCAGGTGATGTTCATTTATGACCTGGATTATTTCAGTCATTGTAATCCCAGAGACTGGGAAAGAGCACTTTTTGGGGAGGTGTAGGAGGAGTGCCTGCCAATGCCAAGGGCACATTTGATATAAATGTGAAATGAGTCCAGTCAGCTTGACCATGCAAATCTCCATAAGCGTTTCACTGTGTGTTTGGGTTAAATAGATTTTAAGCAAACATGGGTTCTGAATAGTGAAAAAGTGTTTGGGCCAGTGCATCAGAAAACCTTTGCTAGAGTGGAAGTGCTAGAATAGGTGTCTTAGTCTATTTTTGCTGCTCTAACATGGTATCTGTTTATTATTTATAACAAACATAAATTTATTGGCTCACAGTTCTGGAGGTTGAGAAGGTCAAGATCAAGGGACCAGCATCTGGTGAGGCCTTCTTGCCACATCATCCAAGGCAGAAGGCGGAACCCACCCTTATGTAACAGGACCAATCCCACCCACCTGTGAAGGTGGAACCCTTTTGGCCTAAGCACCTTTTAAAGGTCCCACTTCTTAATACTGCTACAATGGCAACTAAACTTCAACATGAATTTTGGAGGAAATGAACATTCCAACCATAGCAGGAGGTGAGTGGAAGGATAGGAAAGGATGGACAAAGATTTGGATGTTTGACTTGGAGATTGGAAGAGGCACCATTATTGATGACTCCATTTGTGAGGCTATGGTGCAATGAAGGAAAAGATTATTGAAACTGAGATTAAAGGAAAAGACTGAAAGGCCAGAGTTTGGGATGGGGCATCTGGTGGATATTGAAATAACTGAGAAAAATAACAGCAGTGGGAGGAGACAGGGATTGAGACAAATGCTGCAGTCGTCAGTGAATGGGGAGGAGCGACCAGGAGGTTGGTAGATAGAAACTGTAAGGAACAGTAAAGTCTGATGCTGGGGATGTTCTGTTCCAAGACCTTGCACCTCCAGGCTTTGAGGGATGTGAAGTGCAGAGGGAAAGAAGCACCCCCTGAGGAACTGCGGCCCAGCTGCCTCCCAATGGTCACATAGAATGCTCACGGCACAACACTGTCTCCCACGTGAATGGCATCCCCTGACCTTTTCCAACATGCTGGCCCTGGCTTCAGGGAAGGGATTTGATTAGAGATTGTAGGGGATCAGAATATGTCACCCCAAAATCTGCCACTTTGGTGCAGGGATTATTTTGAGATGGAGGCAAATGAGAGCCCATGCAGAAAGAATCTTTCCCAGAGCTTCCCTTATCTTACTAAAAGCAGGTCCTTCTGAGAAATAAGGCCTGCCATAAATCCCCCTCCCAGGGAAGTTTTATGGCCATAAAGAAGAAGGAACATCAGTACCAGGATGGGCTGCACAAACACATCTTACTAAATTAACCTGATCTTCCATTGGTTTCTCCCATATATTTACCTTCCCACAGTCTGCCGCTCCTAAAAGCTTACACGTCTTTTCCCTTGCCGCTTTTCTAAAAATTTATTGTTCTTTGTTAAGATGCTAAACAAGCCCCAAGTTCTAACTGCCACATTGAGTTTCTTATCACTGTTCCTCACCTGTGTATGCATGTTGCATGTGTTACACTCTGTATTTTCTTGTTAATCTGTTTCTGTCAGTTTAGTTTCCAGAGCTCCAGCCAGAGACCGAAGGAAGAAAAAAGTGTTTTTCCTCCCTACCAGACCCTCTGATTTCCAGAGGAACAAGAAGGAAATGTTTAGAGAAGAGGGTGAGGGCTTTGACGAGCATCTTGGTCTGTTTTGTGTGCTATAACAGAGTACTACATACTTGGTAACTTATAAAGAACAGAAATGTATTGGCTCACACTTCTGCAGGCTGAAGTCCAATGCCAAGTGGCCAGCATCTGGTGAGAGCCTTAGAGCTGTACTATCACATGGCGGAAGGTGGATAGACAAAGAACACAAGACAGTGAACCCACTCCTGCAAGCCCTTTTTATAGTGGTACTGACCTATTCCTGAGGGCTGCTCCCTCTTGATCCAGCACCTCCCGTTAGGCCCCACCTTCTAACACTGTCACATTGGGGATTCAGTTTCCAACACACACATTAATAGAAGGGCTACGGGGGGCAGTGAGGTGAGAGATAGGGTAACAGAGAGGATGCATGGAGTGGAATGTTGAAACTCAACTAGAGCACACACTAAAAAGAGAGTTGCCCATGTAGATAGCAGCTCTGTTACAGATCACCATCTGCCACTTGGAGCATCCAACCTAGTGAGTTTGCCTACATGCTCATACTGGAAGCTACTGTGTATTTTCTTTGTCTCTGGCATCATGGAAGCCATCTTTCCTAATAGATTACTGCATAGATTTCTTGCTTAGTGTAAATCTCAGTAGTCCTGGGGCTGACTCTAGGAGCCTCAGAACTTAACCTGGAAATGCTATACAGTCTATTTTAAGCCAAGTTGTCCAAATATATTCTCACATCACTGTTTTTGTGTAACATGGCATCAAACTGTCAAAATCTTAACTCTGGCTGTATAGATTCCCTGCCTTATTCCAGAAGGGATTATGAGACAATAATAGATTTAACAAGATAAAAATAGGTGAGTAAAGAAATTGGGGTCAAAGGAAAATAAGTTTATAAAAAATACAATGAAGCCCAGGGTAAGGTTAGCACATCAAGTGTTCATGGTATGGTTCCCAAAGTGTGGCTGTGAGCTCCTTAGCTTCCAAAGCAGTGGAATGAATAAGATTCATGGCATGTAAAATATTAAAAAAGAAGCCAGTGTTCAGAAAAGCACAGCTCTTTTTGTTACAGGAGAGCTGAGAGATTTCTCTTGTGGGCCTTCAATAGGAGACTCAGTGTGATGTAGCAAATAATATCCTCAAAAACATTCAGAGAGAATACATAATAACACGGAATAATGAGTTTCCTAGGGTTGTGTCTCATAGTATCTTTCAATGTAGGTCAACGGTAGAGTGAAAAAGTATAGCTTAGTAAAAACTTTCATATGGGAACAAAAAATGGTTCAATTTTCTCTCTCAGGGTCTAGCTGATGCAAAAAAGCTTACATTGAAAATTAAAGGAAAGAATCCGGGCGGGTTGGCCCATGCCTGCAGTCCCGGTGACTACAGGAGGCTGAGGTGGGAGGATCACTTGAACCCAGGAGTTGGAGGCTGCAGTGAACTATGATATCAACACTGCACTCCCGCCTGAGTGACAGAGTGAGCCCTTGTCTCATAAATACATAAATACATAAATAAAGTTAAAAGAAAGAATATATGGCACAGTCTCCAGGCAGCCCTTCATCATATTATTTCTGGCAACTAAGTGGGAGTTGTTAAATACAGGATAGCAGTGAGTTTGATGTCTGTCCTCTGACAAATAGCTACAGAGCATCAGCTAAGTCACCCTGGGCTGGAGAAGGGGTAGACATCCCTTAAAAAAAAAACGGCAGTATCGGACCAGGACTTGTGCCTGAACTGAGGGCTGGCTCACTCGCCCATGGCTTATAGAAGTTCTTGTCTGCAGGGCCAACACTTTCCTTGGAAAACAATACTAGATCTGTTCTAACACACAGATAAAGTGGGTGATTAAAGCCCAAAAATTTAATGTGAATCTTGGGAAAATACTGAAAGCAGGTTTATTCATGGTGAGCATGAGTAGGCTCCCACATTGTACTCCGTGTCAACGGTAGAGACAAACTCCTTGCCTTTGTGAAGTTTGCTTTCTTATGGAAGGAGGATGGAGAGGGAAGATGTAAATGAGTGAATTAATAAAAAGATAATTACAAGTTGTGTTCAGTGGAGTTGGGGGAGATGGGATGATGAGAGAGAGAAACTCCTTACATGAAGTGAGGTGCGACGTTCTAGGTGGGGACACTGAGGCTGGACCTGCATAAGACACTGTTCTTTCAAAGCCAGGAAAGGAGCCTTCCAGGGAGAGGCAGTGATAAGCAGGCAAGGCTTAGTGTTGAAGGAACTGAGGGCAGACCTGTGTGGCCAGAACCCAGGGAATAAAGGGAGAGGGTGTGAGAGGAGGCTGGTGGTAGGGGGAAGGGCCCATTGAAGGAGGCCTTGGGAGGCCACAAGACAGCCTTGAGCTTTAAGCATTATACCTTCTTTGTAGAGTTTTAAAAATAACTATGCTCCCACGTATATCCTTAGGGAATTCAATGAGTAAATCCACTGCCCAGATTGGTTAGAGTAAAAGATATGGTTGAAAGTTGGAGGCAACATAGTGAATTTTATGGTATGTCAATTTGATCTCAATTTTGAAAACATCATAAGGGTCACATCTTAGTGTTCAAAGTGGTCATATATCCAGTTGGTGCTCAATTAATGATTTTGATGATTATAAAAAATAGTTGCCAGCCCTCTGATACGGTTTGGCTGTGTCCTCACCCAAATCTCAACTTGAATTTCTCCAGCATGTGGGAGGAACATGGTGGGAAGTAATTAAATCATAAGGGCAGGTCTTTCCCTTGCTGTCCTTATGAAAGTGAATAAGTCTCACGAGATCTGCTGGTTCTAAAAAATGGGAGTTTCCCTACACAAGCCCTCTCTTTGCCTGCTGCCATCCACATAAGATGTGACTTGCTCCTTCTTGCCTTCTGTCATGATTGTGAGTCTTCCCATGGAATTGTGAGTTCTTCATTTCCTTTGTAAATTGCCCAGTCTTGGGTATGTCTTTATCAGCAGCATGAAAATGTACTAATACACTGTCTATAAAAAATGATAGTTTTGCCTTTGGAAGAGTTGATAGTTCTGGTAGTCATGATCTGGCATGGCCACTGTCTCTTTTGACTCCCTCCTTATGTGTGACAGCATCCTGTGTGTCCAGAGAACGATGACTTTTGTGCAGAGATCAGGGCTGTTGTGAGGGGTTTTAGCCATTCCTCAAGAGATATGAAGTCATCAGGGACCGAGTAAAAAAAGAAAAAGGAAAAGAAAGGGGGAGAGGGAAGAACCTACTAGAAAAGGTCTACTTTGTTAAAGGGAAATGCTTGCGAATCCCAATGGTTGAGGTAGTGATGAAATAAATGATTACCCAAAGCTGGCATTCTAGACTCTTTTAAAGGGGGTTCTGTTCCTTTCTTTTAACTTGCACACATCCAGGGCTGAATTGCTGTCCACCTAGGGCTGCTAAAGGGGTGGTGGCAAGGGTGGGGGGGTGAACATGAAGTGATGGTATGAGCCGGAACTTCAGCGCATGAGTCCTTGCCAACCATGACCCTCTCTTGACACGGTTTCCGGGAGAAATACATGCCTGGAGTACACGGTTGGCCAAAACATACTCTTGATGGTAAGGACTTGTCCGAAACGCTGGTGAATTCCCCTGTTGAACAAGACGTCTTTTGTGTAGAGGAGACAGCCTGTTGTTAAATGGTTTACTTTTCCTTTTCCTCCAACTGCACAAGCTCCTGTGATGTCTGTGGTGATTCCATGCAAAGGAAGCAAGGAGAAGAGAGACTTCCTGTAAGGTTTATGCAGCATAAATCTAGCCCTTCCAATGCGAGTCTTTCTTGGTGGGGCACTTTCCACATGGGGGCAGCCCTTGCCTGTCCTGCCTCAACAGAGAGGTGGTGGGGGGAGGTGCGAGAGGAAGGGGAAGGGAGAGGGAAGAAGAGGGTCCAAGGAGGGGCCGGGGAGAGGTCCTAATATTTTTCTCTCACAAGCGGACCCCTACTCTTCTGCATATGCGAAGTGTTTTGAGGAGTCCTTACAAATAGTTTCTCGAAAGTAGATGAGAACAAGTGCTCTGCTTTCTTGTTTTGTTTCGGAGACACCTTTATCTCGGCGAGTATAGAGTAGTCTCCCCTCATCCACAGCTTTACTTAAAGTGGTTTTAGTTACCCATGGTCAACTGCAGTCTGAAAACATTAGGATATTTTAAGAGAAAGAGAGACCACATTTCTATAACTTTTATTACAGTATCTTGTTATACTTCTATTTTATTATTATTGTTGTTAATCCTTTGCTGTACCTAATTGATGTTAGACTTTATAATAGGCATATACGTATAGGAAAGAACATAGTATGTATAGGAATCAGTACAATCTCCAGGTTCGGGCATCTGCTGGGGGTTTTGGGACACATTCCCCACAGATAAGGGGGTCTGCTGTGATACGAAGGGAAGCTTCTGCAGGAGCAGTTAACAGTCACTAATGTGAGGGAGAGGCTGCTGTGCTGCTGATGGGCTGGGTGGGTCTCTCAGTTCCAGCCCCCTCTCTATTGTGTTGAATCCCCTCTCCAGGTGGCAGATAAAAGCCCCATCGTTCACTCACTCAGAAGAGCTGGTGTGTGAAGTAATGTTCTTCAATTATGGATACTTTTCTCCCTCTTCTTAGCTTACTTTATTTTTAAATTCTAAAATAAAGATGGTTTAGTTAGTGCTATCCCTCAGAGATGGACAAATCGCTCTTCGAAAGACGTCTTTTTTGTTTAAAGTAACATTATTAGAAAGTACAGGCTTTGTTGTAAAATATTCTGTCAATACTGAGGTTGATAGAGCTCTAGAGTACAGTGTCTTACTCTCTCCACAAATTCTACTCCCTTCCCAGGGAAAAGGGCTGGCAGTGATTGATGACTGCTTTCAAAGTTTCCTGTGCATTCATAGACACTCATATTCGTATGAGTAGACATCCATACAGAGTTTTAAAAAATGTTCTATGTAATTATTATAATATTTCATATTTGTTTTTATATATTGATATAAAATATATTTGTTTTATATTTTATATTTTATATAACAGGAGGTTGTAAGGATAGTGCTGTGAGGTCCCCTGAACCCTTCATCCAGTTCCCCCCAACATCAAAACCAGCAGTGGACATTGGTACAATGTGTGTGTGGAGTTCTCTGCCATTTGCTCACATGTGTACACTCATGTAATCACCATGATGATGAATGTATAGAGCACGGTTCTATCACCACTGCTGTGGCCGGGATGTTTGTGCTGCCCCCAAATTCACACGTTGGAACCTAATCCCCAATGTGATAGTATTAAGAAGTAGAGCCTTTGAGAAGTGGAGCCTTTATGAAATGAATTAGTGCCATTATAAATAAGAGACCCCAGGGAGCCTGTTTGCCCTTCCACCCTGTGAGGACCCAGTGAGAAGGCATCATCTATGAGAAAAGGGCCCCACCAAACGCTGAATCTGTCTGCGCCTTGATCTTGGACTTCCCAGCTTCCTAAACTATGAGAAATAAATTTTCTTTTGTTGTTGTTGTTTCTAAGCTACCTAACTGATGGTATTTTTGTTACAACAGCCCAAATAGACTAACATAATTATAATAATCTTTGTGCTACCCGTTTATAGTCACACCTACTTTCCTCTCATTCCCCCAAAATTCAGAACCTCTTGTTACTGTTTCTTTAAACACGTGAATTGTTACATACTACATCTACTGATCCACAGTTTGCTTCTTTCTCTTAACAATTAGGCCTAGAGAGTTTTCCAAAGTAGTGTTGGGATTGGTCAGGGAAGGCCTAGCCACTGCAGGTTACTCTATGTAGGTGGTACATCACTACTGAGGGATTTATAGGTTTGGTTTGGGGATTATCAACGACTGCTGCATTGAATATCTTCTTGCATGGATCTTTGAGCACTGAATTGCAAGTATTTGTGAGGATCAAGTCCTGTGAGTGAAATTTCTGTGTCAAAGGGTTTGGGCATTTTTTTTGGAGATACTGTCACATGACTTCTGAAAAGGCAGTATCAGGGCACACTCTGAGCTGTAGTTTATGAGGGTGGGAAGTCCTGCTTTCTGGGGTGGTAATTAAAGGCTGGTGGCAATTTTTATTTCATATTTTCATTCTCTCCCTTTGAGTGGAATAGGATCTCAGGCAGTATACGACTGCACCGGGGCAGGTTCTTTTTGCAATAATTTAGCTTTTCTACAGGTGTATTGGTTTTCCAGGGCTGCTGTAACAAAGAACCACCAACTGGCTCTTAGAACAACAGAAGTGTGTTGACTCACAGTACTGGGGGTCAGAACTCTAAAATCAAGGCTGGGTGTGGTGGCTCATGCCTGTAATTCCAGTCCTTTGGGAGGCTGAGGCAAAGGGATTTTTTAAGCCCAGGAGTTGGAGACCAGCTTGGGCAACATGGCAAAACTCTGTCTCTACTAAAATAAACAAAACAAAACTAAAATTAGCTGGGTGTGGTGGTGCCTCCCTGTGGTCCCAGCTACTTGGGAGGCTGAGGTGGGAAGGATTGCTTGAGTCCAGGATGTGGAGGCTTCAGTGAGCCAAGATCACCACACTGTACCCCAGCCTGGGCAACAGAGTGAGACCCCCACTCCCATATCTCCCTCTGACACACACACACACACACACACACACACACACACACACACACACACACACACACACGATGACAGCAGAGCCAGACTCCCTCTCCAGCTTCTGGGAGTACCTTGGCTGGTGGCAGTGTAACTCCAGTCTCCACATGGCCTTTCCCTGTGTGGTTGTTTGTGCCCAAATTCCCACTTTGTATAAAGACACCAGTTTTATTGGATTAGGGGTCCACCCTGCTCCAGCATGACCTCATTTTAACTGATTACGTTTGCAATGACTCTATTTCTAAATAAGGTTCCCTGCTGAGGTACTAGGAGTTAAGACTTCAACATGTGAATTGTTGTGGAGAGGACACAATTCTACCCATAAGAACAGGTGTCACAAAGAAGAACCCTTCACTCTAACACACACACAGCATACGTAGTTTTCTCATTCTGGATGGCAGACTTTTCCCCCATCTCGCACCTGCCCCCTCCCTGCCATCCTCTGTCTCATTACAGGTCCAACTCTTGACCCAGCCACCTGACAGACCTTTAGTGCTTCCCTTTTCCAGTCTGTATTTGACAAATTCAAGTCTGTATTTGAGTATTAAGGTGTTCCTCATTAATCAATGTCTTCTTTATAGCTGTAGGAGAGGGAAAACTTCCTCTGTATCCTGCAAAATTTCCATAGTTGAGTTTGTGCAATAGACTTGACAGGAGACAGATTAACAATTTCTCCAATTAACCTACATGCAGAAAGAAGTAAAGCAAACGGAGATAAATTCAAGAGGTGTGGGTTCATGAGCAAAAGCAGGTAAGGATTCCCCTGAGAGCATTCTACCTGTAGGGCCCCGCAGATGTATAGAATTGGAGGGGTGCTTGGCTGACGTCTTTATGATAATGACAAAGTATGAGTTGGGACCAACAACTCCATATTCTTGAAAGAGCATGACAAGTTGCTCATTTCTTTCTTTCTTTCTTTTTTTTTTGACAGGGTCTTGCTCTGGTACCCAGGCTGGAGTGTGGTGGTATGATCATGACTCACTGCAGCCTCTACTTCTTGGGCTCAAGTGATCCACCCACCTTGGCCTCTTCAGTAGCTGGGACCACAGGCATGTACCATTGTGCCTGGCTAATTAAAATTTTTTTTTTTTTTTTTTAGAGATGAGGGTCTCACTATGTTTTGCCCAGTCTGGTCTTGAGCTCCTGACCTCAAGTGATCTTTCTGCCTTGGCCTCCCAAAGTGCTGGTATTACAGGCATGAGCCACTGTGCCTGGTCCAAGTTGTAAATTGTGACTGAGTACTGTTATGTGCTGGTTATTATGACCTAAGCATATTACATGTATAAACACGCTCAAGCTTCACAGTATGTCTAAGAAGCAGGTTCGATTAATGAGTCTATCGATAAGTAAACTGGGACACAACTTTGAGTCATATTCAGTTCCCAGCCTTTGGGAGGGAAGGCATCCCTTTATTGCTTTGCAATAAGAACTTAATTTCACAACCAACCACTCATGCTGTGACTCATGAAAGTGACTTAAGAAAATGTGGCCTTTCCACTGTTGGGGATTTGTAAAGGGCTAGAGTGATACCCCTTGATCATGCCACAGTTCTGCTTTGTAATGAATTCTAACGTGGTAATAAACAAAGACTCCCCTCTACCACAGTGAGAATAAGCAAAGGTGATTTATGAAAACTTGCTGTAGCCAGGGATACAGCTTCTGTCACATGTGATGGCAGGCACTCCGAGACAGGCAGGGGAGAGGGAAACCCTTTGAGTGGAAAAAGAAAGGCTTTAGGTGTGCTCTGATGGGAAGCTGTTGGCAGGGGGAGGCTGTAGGTGAGTTGACTGGAAGCAGGCCTCTGAGCTGATTGGTTTGGGAGGCACATTTGGCTTTCCTTGGTTGGTTCTGACTTGGAAGCTGGCACTCATTGACCAAGTTCTGACCAATCTGGGCTGCTTTCTGTGGAGGTTGTGGGTCATAGTTCCACCATCATGTCTGGCCTGAGCCTTGTGCTTTTGTATATTCCACCTCTCCATCATTACACAGTGGGGTCTGATGATGTATCACAAGTTCTCCTGACTGCCCAGTTAAGGCAGTATCCTTTATGGCATGTATGGTCAAATAAATACTCTGGGTCTGACTCAGTCTCTTTGGGCCCCATGTAGTCCTGTCTTGTGGCTTTTGCTTTGCGTGCCTCTGGGCCCTGATTGCTGGGAAGTGGCTTGGAGTGCTGTGTTTGTTATCAGTTGCTCTCTGTGGCCGGCCTGGCTTCCTTTCACCTTTCTCTGGGTGAGAATCTTCTCCACGGCTGTGCCAAGCTAGAGCTCTCAGCCTCTCCCATCCAAGCCCACTGTGGCTATGCACAGCTTGCTTTCTTTTCATGTGAGGCCACATCCTCCTAGATGTGGTGCTAGGAGGGCAGTTTTAGAACTCTTGAGAGCTTCTCATTCTGTTCTGAGGAAATACAGATGCCCACACTCAGATTTACACAGGGAACTTTGCTGTTCAATCATACTGTGCTGAGTGTGGGGGTTTTGGTCTTCCTGTAGGGTTGTCTTCCTCCTGCTTTCTGCTTGCTGTGGTTACAGTGAGTCTCCCTGATACTCTGACACCCAGTACATGGACAAGTGCAGGACCAGGTAAGGGGAGCCAGGGAAAAACTCAGGGGCATAAACAAGCTCCCTGGCCGTTATCTTTGTCTCCTTTCTGCCTGTACAGTTTGAATATAGCTAATGGATTTGAGATTTGCAGAGCCGAAAACTACTGAAAAGTGATTTTTGATTGATGAACAAACGATAGATTTATATTAAAGAATGCTTTAATTTGGATGACATTTATTGAGGACTCCCTGACTCTGGAGGAAGGGTGCTGGGTGTGAGAGGGCAAGGCAGGTCAGGGCCCTGTTGGGCTCAGAAACTGGTATTTCCAAACACGGCACTTTGACATACTGAAGAAGCCCCAATGTCTCTCTGACCTCCCTCAGCCCACCACCATCTCTTCCAAAGAACTGAAGTTCCTTCATCGGCCCAAGATCCAGACCCACGAAGGAGAACAACTGTTTCTTCTTCCCCTCTCTGTGTAGCCACACCTGAACAGACCCTTTCACAAGATAATGTAGTCCTGGTTAATTCTGTTCCTGGGTCCATTCATTCTCCCTAGTAATCCTTTATTGTCCCTCGACATGTTCCTGAATACCAGGGGTTCTCTCTAGGTCCCATTGCTCACTGCATAGAAAGCCAATCACTGAGAAAATGAGTATTCCCAGGGAAGAAGGCTTCGTTATTTTATGGATGATGTCAGCCAGCCAGACAGAAGCCAAACCTCTAATCTGTGTTGTCCCCTACTAAAACTAAGAGTTTAGCTAGTTGAGAAGGAAAACAGGAGGGGCAAGGAAGAGGAGGTGATTAACAGGCAGCAGGTGGTTGAATGACGGGCCTAGTGTCTCATTTTAACCATGTGCTTGCTGGAAAACAGGAATTAGGGAGGGGTAAGGAAGACGAGGTGGTCAACAGGCGGCAGGTGTGTTTCACTGTATGAATTTAAATTTCTCAAGCTTCAGTTCTATGGGCATACAGCTTGTTGGAAAATTGGGCTGGTTTTAAGCAGAATTTTTCTTCTCTCCTCCTGCTTTTCTAGAATGAAATATAAGCTTCGGAACCACGTTGGAGGTGGTAATCACTCTATGAGTGTATACATGTTAATTACATCTGTATGTATATAACCTGATTTTCTAGGATGGAATATAAGCTTCTGAACCATGTTGGAGGTGTTAATCACTGTATAAGCGTATACATGTTAAATACATCTGTATGCCTTTTCTCCAATTAACCCACCTTTTGCGAGTTGATTTCTCAGTGAAACCTCAGAGGGCCAAGGAGAAAGCCCTGTCTTGACCCTCACAACACTCAGGCGCCTCAGCATTTGCTTGGGAGATGCACAAAACTGCCTGTGTCTGTCTGATCTTAGAGAATATTGTGAGGAAGCGGCTCCGCTTTCTCAAAGCTAGTTTGCTGAAAATCTCTTCTTGGGGATGATCAATTAGCAGAACTCCAAATGCCCCAAGAACATAAAGCATTATCGTATGAAATTTGGCAATGGCTGTTTTAAAAATAACTGTTTTGTTTTGGCACATGGCGGCCTGCAAAGGGCTTATCAGAGCTGAGTTTCTCCTGAGATGGTAGGAACTCAGATACTAGCAACAAAGTTGAATTTTTCCCTAAACTTGTGCTCCCAAAAAGCAGTGCTGATTGAGAAATCTCCTACCCTTTTGTGTTCTGAGAAAGGGCTAACTATATAGATGACCACTCTGCTCTTGAATATTCTAACAAATCCCAAGATGAGAGCCACCTCCACCCTTCCTTATGACCCCCGTGAAAATTGAGGATGACTTCCTTGCCTACTTGCCTCTATTAAAAAAAAATTTTTTTTTAAATTGTTTTTGAGATGAGTTTCTGTCACCCAGGCTGGAGTGCAGTGGCACTATCTCAATTCATGGCAACCTCCCTCTCCCAGGTTCAAGTGATTCTCCTGCCTCAGCCTCCCCAGTAGCTGGGATTAGGAGTGCCTGCCACCATGCCAAGCTAATTTTTGTATTTTTAGTAGAGATGGGGTTTCACCATTTTGGCCAGGCTAATCTTGAACTCCTGACCTCAAGTGATCCACCCGCCTTGACCCCCACAAGGTGCTGGGATTATAGGTGTGAGCGACCACACCTGACCTACTTGCCTCTAGAAAACCCAAGGCCAACTTCCTTTTCTTTGAGGTGTTCCTCATTAATCAATGTCTTCTTTATAGCTGTAGGAAAGGGAAAACTTCCTCTGTACCCTGTGAAGTTTCTATAGTTGAGTCTGTGCAATAGACTGACAGGAGACAGATTAACAGGAGAAAAAACGCTTTAATTACGTGCATACCCATGGGAGTCCCACAGATGTGAGACTCAAAAAAGGGTCAGATGACTGAAGTTTATATAGCATCTGAGCTACAGAAAGGAAAAGAGGCCTGGGCCTTCTGAGAGTGGTAGTGACACAAGTTATGAGAAGGCGAGGGAAGGAAATGCATGACAAACAAAGGTCATCTTGTTATGTAGATAAAAGGTCTCCCAGGAAACAAAAATGATCTCCGAACAGCCGGTAAAAGAATAGGTGATAGCCTGTGATAAAGCCTGTCTAGGCATTCAGTCTCTTCTCTTGTGGTACAGTTAATCTTCCCTGGTTTTTGAGATTCTTGGGGAGGAGGCTTATGATAGTTATATTCTTTCCAGAAAGTTTATCTTTAGGTGGATGAGGGAACTTCAGAGACAGACCCTCCCTTTGGGAGAGTGGAGGAAAGAGGGGAGAGAGACAGAGGGGAGAAGATCAGAGAGACTTTTTCTGAGGCTGCTTCTGGGACCTTCCAGTCTCCCATAGCTCAAAGTACTCAGCATGCTGAAGCGCCATACTTTAGGATATTGCTTTCCGGGACCCAATATAGCAATAACTTGCATGAAATCACCCCCTTAATTGATCCAGGTACTCTGTCTTTTACACTAGACAGCCATCAGCAGGGTCTAGCAGGGGAGTAGGGGGGTGATGTCAGATGGACAGGCAAGGAGTTCAGCTAACACTTTACTGGGGACCACCCACCAGTAGGCTCCACGTGCAAGAGGAGGTCAGCCAGCAGGTAGTGAGCATGCAGACCAGAGGTGGGCATTAGCTAGAAGGACCCTCATCTCTGTTTAGTCTAATAAGACCAGGTAGTGCTCTGGCTATAGAAAAACCAAGAGTTGAGCTTTCTAACTGGCAGTACCAGTTAGAAAGTGATTCTAAATATGTTGATCTGAAGTTAGATGTAGGAAGTACAACATTGAGAACATGCACTGGATATAACTTTTAACTTTATACCTCGTGATAGGTAGGTATAGATTTAACCATGTACTAATTTCATTTTTAGTTGAGAGGAAAAAAAGTAGAGATTTTCTTTTTTTCCTTCTGTTTAGGACAAAATTCCCTGGGCAATTGAAATGAATGTATTTGAGCTACTGCAGTTGGGATACTGCTATTGCAATTGGGATATTTCTTTGGGATGAAAAAAAAGAAAATTTAGGATTTTATAAACAGGGGAGCCGTTTGGAAGGATGGAGGTGGGTCTTGTATTGAAACATGGAAGAGCGGGGGTGGTGGGGCTAGTTTCTCAACTGGTGCTGCTCACGGTGGCTTTCTGAGCCCAGGGCCCAGGTAAAGTTTGACATTGCCACTTCCAATTTATGTCCCTTGAAATAAAAAACTGGTTACCAGTTTTTTTTTCTGGTACTTCCAATTCCATGTGATGGACATCCTTCAGAAAAGTACAAACATTTCAACAGGGCTACTGTAATGCCTTTTTAAAAAAGTGGAACTATGTTGTTCCCCAGAAACTCAGCTCTGGCACCTGTATTACCTTCCAGCAAATGAATCCTCTGTCTCCAAATGCATAGTGATTAAACCTTTTCCCCAACACATAATGATTTCTTTACAAAACCAGCTTCACAATGAGCATTTCTTAGAATGAAATGAAAGCAATTATGCTTACATTTACAAATCTTTGCTCTGTAGTGATTTTAACCAGAGTTCACATTTCTGAATTCCTAGGTGCAACACAGTCAAATTCTTTGTAATTAAGGGCATTTAAATTCTCGTTGTCTCATGAGTTGCCATCTCTTCAACTTGAACCTCCAGGGCATTCACAAAAATGTCAAATTAAGGCCGGGCACGGTGGCTCAAGCCTGTAATCCCAGCACTTTGGGAGGCCGAGGCAGGTGGATCACGAGGTCAAGAGATCGAGACCATCCTGGTCAACATGGTGAAACCCCGTCTCTACTAAAAATACAAAAAATTAGCTGGGCATGGTGGCGTGTGCCTGTAATCCCAGCGACTCAGGAGGCTGGGGCAGGAGAATTGCCTGAACCCGGGAGGCGGAGGTTGCGGTGAGCCAAGATCGCGCCATTGCACTCCAGCCTGGGTAACAAGAGCGAAACTCCGTCTCAAAAAAAAAAAAATGTCAAATTAGTGAAAGGTCCTGGATGACAATGACAAACACATTGATGACCCGAGAGTCAACTCTGAAAGCTCAAGTCCCGCATCTCTCTGACGGGATTTATTTTAGCTGGGATAACTTATTACTTGGTTCATGCCGTGTTGAAAATCATTCTGTCCTCATATGATACTGATCAAACAGCTGAATGTCTCGATGCCTCTTGCAAACCCAATTGAAAGGAGGCACAGGGCCAGGAGACAAGCTCTACAGTGTTTTAGCTCTCATAAATGTCTCTGCTTCATGGTTCTCAGAGCAGCATGTGGGCATTGGAGCAAGCTCGCTGGCTGTTAGGTCCTGAGGCCTCAGCTCTCCTTCAGAGCTCCACTCTTGTGAACAAAGAAGATAGTAAGAATGAATAATGCACAACATAGGAAAACTCTGGACTTCTCAGGGGAGAGAGGAGGAGTCCAGAGAATAAAATCCCATTTATATTTAAAACAGAACAAGTGTTTAACCAGCAGTTTAATGCATTCATCTGCACTGGGTAAGATGCTGTAGGAGAGGTGAAGAAACCCAAGTTCTGGTCTAATGGAGGAAGAAATCATTTTCCCCTAACCTTCCTCTTACCTGGAACAGAAGCCTATAGCAAAAAACAGGTTAACAAGGGAAAAGCAGAAGTTTATTAACATGGATATCTCATGAATTTATGGGAGATACCAGGGAAAAATGAGTAAATCTCAAAGAGGTGCCTTACAACTCAGGCTTATATAGCATCTTCAATAAAGAACAATTTTGGGAGATGTGACAAGACAAAGAAAAAGGACCTTGATACACAAATTCCAGGGAATATTACACAGACATAAAAAGAATGAAATCATGTCTTTTGCAGCAACATGGATGTAGCTGGAGGTCATTATCTAAGCAAATCAATACAGGGGCAGAAAACTGAACAGTATATGTTCTCACTTATAAGTGGGAGCTAAACATTGAGTACACATAGAAAGAGGAGAAGGAGACACACCAAGGCCTACTTGAGGGTGGAGGGTGGTGTGTCATTGGTCACGCTGGGGTCACCACCTGCAGAGGTCCGTCCTGCAGACCCTGATTCTGCAACAGATGAATAAATACACTCAAACACGGAGTACAGTGAATGAGTGGACTAGGGCGTCATGCACTTCCCACAGATTGAGATCACAGCTATGTAACCCCAACTAGTTCTCCTTCCTCACATTTATTCAATACAGATTTAACAACAAAGGCTTTGAGTAAACACACTCGGAGATAATTAGCATGGTTAAGAGAGTAGTTCTTTGAAAGATTAAAGCTTAGGTACCAATGCCCAGAGCAAACACCATTAAAGGATAATCTCCCTGGTCGACCTCCCCTGCAGATGGCCATCTGGCTTAAAGGTTACATGAGTAAACAAGCTAGTTAGGGTAGAGACAGAGGAATGTGGGGAGTTTATCTAATTATTTAACTAAGGGGACAAGGCTGCCTTCAGCCAAGTAATAAAAAACCCTTAGGCCTTCCAAAAGGGTTTGTGACTATATTCTATAACTTACCTTTAATATTTCTGCCACCATCCTGAGTGAACCCCAACAGGGTGGGAAGAGGATGAGGGTCAAAAAAATGACCTATTGTGTACTATGCCTACTACCTGGTGTCAGAATCATTTGTGCACCAAACTCCAGTGACACGCATTTTAGCCATGTAACAAACTTGCACATGTCTCCTTTGAATCAAAAATAAAAATTGAAATTAAAAACAAACCAAAAAAAAAAAAGGAAAAAGGATCTTGGGTCTTTATGAACTGGAAATTGTGGGAAGGAAAATAAAAGAGAAACGAATGATGGATAAAGGCTGCTTAGTAACGTTTGTTGGGTAGTTTCCTCTGATGCCATCTCCAAGCTGATAAGGATCTAAAGTTGTCTTTGGTGATCAACCTTTGTTCTTCCTGGTAGAGAGGGAAGGAGGGACATCTTTGTAAATTTATGTCCTGCTTTCAGGCGGAAAATGAGAGGTAAGAGAAGTCTTCCTTTATCTGTTGATTCTCAGTTGCCTTTGGCTGAAAATAATCCTTATGCCAAAGTGGCAGATTTTGGGGTGGCATGTTCTGGTCTCCAATACTGGCCTTAGTCTTCTTAGTGTCATGCTGAAAGTGCCTGGTGTTAGCTTATTTCTATTTTTGCATAAACACTGTGGAGTGAGTGAGTTTTACTGATTTCATATCCATATGAGGAAATTGAGGCTCCGAGAGGTTAAGTCACCTGTCCAAGGCCACATACTTAGTAAGGGCATAACTGAGACTAGAACATAGGTCCCTCTGACTCTAAATTCCATGGTAAATGGCTGGTTGACCAGCATCTGTAGTTGAGCTGTAGTATCTATAGTTGTATCTGTAGTTGGGCTGGAGAGATAAGATATAGTAGTATGAAAAAGTAACTAATAAGTTACTGTTGAGTTTAAAAGTGGAGGGATAGTCTTGGCTGGGAGAGGTGGTGACTTACAGCATTCTTCAGGGGGTGTCTGCAGTGGGCTTGATAACAGGAACAGAGTCAAATGTCCTCTGTGGGGGAAGAGAGTGGTTTTATATTTAAACCTGCCTTAGAATCACCTGAAGTGCTTATCAAAACACAGGCTATTCTGTGTTTTGATAAGCACTTCAGGTGATTCTAATGCAGGTTTGTCTTGGGATGAGGACTTAGCATTTGTATTTCTAGTGAATTCTCATGTGATGCTGATGCTGCTTGTCCAGGGACCATACTTTGAGAACCACTGCTCTAAGCAAAGGCAAAAAAAAAAAAAAGTAGAATTATAGGATTTATTTGGAAGCCAGTAATTTGGCTAGTTGGGTTCTAGCGGAGGGTTTGTGCAAGTCAGTGGATTTATGGAGATGACGCTGAAAAAAGCAGTTTAGAGCAAATACATTCTGTCACCTTTAAAGAAATAGTTTTATTATTGAAAAAAAAAGTCAAGGAACTATGTTCAGTTATAGCGAATTTCAGTTAATATGCCTATGGGAAAAATGCATTTCTCCCTGTTGTAGATTGCATTGTTGGCCCCTAGTTTTGCCCTTCCCTGTATCATGCACTCTATCCATGACTTTAGAGTTCTTCCATAAAAGTGGGGCATATTTCTTTGCCCCTGGACTTTGGGTTTAATCTATGTGCTTTGCTTTGGCCAGTAGAATGAGGCAGAAGTGATGGTGTCAAGTCCAAACCTAGGCTAAGTGACTTAGTGGATTTCCACCTGACTTCCTGTGCTTGGGCCATCACCACAAGGAGATTGTGCCTCAGTTGGTCCACTGGTCCAGGGAAGATGAGTGACACATGGAGCAGAGCCATCCCTGTTGAGCCTAGACTAGACTAGTCACCCCCTACCTCCCGGTGCACGAGAAAGAACAACTGATTGGTATTTTGCCACTGAGTTTTGTGATGGTTTGTCTACTCAGCAATAAAGTTACTGATACTTCTTTAAAACACTTATAATGATTTGAGTGTATGTATTTTAGGCTGTCTAATCATGACAGCAAATTCATTATTCATTTTTCTTTTTATAAAGAATCATAAGTGAAAGTTGTTATGCTTACAAAGCCATGATAATCTTTTGCAAAATGACAAGTACATCACCCAGACAGTTCTTTTATAAGAAGGTCTCCTGTAGCCTCTGGGCTTTTTTCATATCTTTCTCTGTGGTTTCCTCAATTTTAGGCTCAGGCAGAGCCCCTTCACTTGCCTGGGACTTATTATTCTTGAAGGATCTAATGGGCAGCCCATTATGCTGTCAGTTCATTGATTAAGAGTGTCTTCAGCGTGAGAGAAGATTATTGTTATGGAAATTTCCCTGCTCCAATCTATTTTTTCTAATAAACTGGGTGCAAATGAGAACCTGAGTTTGAGGAGAGAGAAAAGTGAGCTGTTAGACCAAGTCATAAATCCAGGCCAAAGAGTGGGTTAGCATTTATAAAACATTGCACTTTAATTTTTCATAAAGATCGTTCTGTTGATTTACCACTTAGATCCTTGGCTTGAACCCATTTTGGTTCCTATGAGAGAAAGTGGGGGAGCTCCTTGGGGCTCCTGGGCAACATGGTTCATTCTAGAAGCAAAAGGAACTTCCTGCACTCTCTGTTCTTTTTAACAAGTCTCTACAACCTGACGTTTCATGAGAATGTAATGTCACTGGCTAGCCGGTTTACTACTTATGTGGGCCCTGAATATGAGTGTAGTGGAGCCTTTCGAGTTGTAATCTTTATAGACTGCTCTTTACAGCAGTGGCTGCTGTGTCCAAGTATCCAAACATCCAACCAGCTCTTCTGTGAGTTCCTGTGGCATAATAAGACATACATATTTGGCCGGGAATGGTGGCACTCTGGGAGGCTGAGGCGGGAGGATCACTTGGAGATCAGGGGTTTGAGACCAGTCTGGACAGCATGGTGAGCCCCCATCTCTACTAAACATGCAAAAATTAGCCAGGTATGGTGGTGCCTGGGAGGTGGAGGCTGCAGTGACACAGCCTCCCAGAGATTGTGACACAGCAACCACTGGTGCCCGTTTCCTGGTACCCAGCTCCAAAAAACTCTGGTGATCCCCAGAGTGATATGTTAAGGACAAGACTGGTGGCTGAGTTCCCCTACACAGTTTCAGGATGGGTGCTGGTCACCAAGGCATAATTAGAGGACTGGAACTTTCTTTCTATCCTACTCTCCCGACCTCTGGGGAGGGGAGGAAGGCTGCAGGTTTAGTTCGATCACTAATGGTTTAATAAATCATGCCTATGCCATGAAGCTTCCATAACAATCTCTAAACGACGGGGCTTGGAGAGCTGGGTTGGTGACTACTTGGAGGGAGAGTGGTATGCCCAGAGAGTGCGTGGAAGCTCTGCATCCATTTCCCATACCTAGCCCTATGCACCCCTTCCATATGGCTCTTCCTAAATTGTATTTTTGATAACAAACTGGTAAAAGCAAGTTGTGACTTCTGAAGTCTGAGAGCTGTTCTAGCAAATTATCAAAGCTGATGAGGGGTTTGTGAGAACGCTTGATTTATAGTCGAGTTGGACAGAACTGTTGGAAATCTGGGGACCTAACCCTTGTTATGGCATCTGGAGTTTGGTCAGTCATGTGGGACTGAGTCCTTAAACCTGGAGCCTGTCACTATCTCTGGTTAGTTAGTTCAGAATTGAATTGAATTGAATTGTAGGATATGATACCACACCTGGCTAATTTTTAAATTTTCTTGTAGACTTAGGGTCTCCCTATGTTGCCCAGGCTAGTCTTGAACTTCTGGGCTCAAGTGATCCTCCTGCTTTTGACTCCCAAAGTGCTGGGATTACAGGTGAGAACCACCACACCCGGCCTAGAATTTGTATTTCTAACAAGTTCTCAGGTCACGCTGATGCTGCTGGTCTGCTGACTTCACTTCAAAAAGCATTGTCCTACCTAACTTTTGAATTCTTTTCCAAAATTTCTTATTGCTCAGTTTCCTGAACTGTTTTCTTCCCGTTCTCTTGGGCTTTGTCCATTTCCGATGGTGGAAACTCTAATTCCACTGCCTCTTTTACTTCCAACAGGCTCTTCATTGGCCCTCTCTCAGCAAGTGTGTATGGGGCAAGGGCCTCAGCAGAAAGCACTTTT
Source organism: Sapajus apella (assembly GCF_009761245.1). Classification (NCBI taxonomy): domain Eukaryota; kingdom Metazoa; phylum Chordata; class Mammalia; order Primates; family Cebidae; genus Sapajus; species Sapajus apella. Next base: position 23,331,359 of record NW_022436953.1, read on the forward strand.
CTTCTCTGTGAAAGGCACATGCCAAATAACTGAAATACAGTGACATTTATGGTGTTTCTGCTTGAAAATATGAATGATAAATTTATGGTATTTCAGGGGATTGAAAATCTAAATGAGAAGACATTTGTATAGTGAAGGGTCAACCTTGCCCTCAAAGAGTTTGCCATTGCCGAGCTCCTGGGAGGTAACCGCCAAGAATATCCTGTTAGGAAAGAATGTCTTGTTTACCTGGAAGCCTTGAGTCATACCAGATAGTCTGTGCTAACAGTGTGTCTTAGTCTGTTTGGGCTGGTGTTAGGGGCATGGCATCTGGCTGCAACCCGTTGCTGTCTGGGGTGGGGGCTCCAGGTCCTCACTGGTTCTGGGCTGGCATCAGGGCAGGGGCAATGTTGCTGTGAGCTCCTTCTGTGGTCCTGGCCTTCAGGGGTGGCCTGGAGCTCCGCCTTGCCCATGGCATGACCCAGCCTGGCCCCATCATGGCGGCCCCCAGGGTGGTGGGCTTGGAGTGGGAGGGGCTATTTGCCTCCTCCCTGTGCCCTCCCTGCAGCAGCCAGGGTGATGGCAGTGGCTGCATGAGATGGCCTGCTGCTGCTGTCACTGCTACGACAAAATGCCTTTGACTGGGTAACTTACAAAGAACAGAATTCTACAGAGGTTTAAGATCAAGGCACCAGCAGAGCCACTGACTGGCGAGGACTGTCTGCTTTATAAACAGCACCTTTCTGCTGTGTTCTTACATGGCATAAGGGGTGGAAGGGTTCCCTCAAGTCTCTTTTATGGGAGAACTAATCCCATTCAAGAGCATGGATGCCTAATCACTTCCTAAAGGCCCCACCTCTTAATACTATCACATTGGGGATTAAGTTTCAACATATGAATTTTGAGAGAACAAGCATTCAGACCAAAGCACAGCATGATTTCTGGTGGTGGCCTTGGGCTACATAGCACCGGTTTGACCTCTGGAGGGGCTGGAGACTAAGGCCAGCCGCACAGCCAGTCAGCCATGTCTGCATGACTGAGCAGCGGTAAAATCCCCAGACACCAAGACTCAGCTGAGCTTCCCTGGATGTGAATACCTGTGTGCATTGCCATACATCATTGCTGGGAGGAATAAGCATTGCCTGCATGACAGTTCTGATCTCTGTTGGACTCTACCTCATGCATCTTTTTTCTTTGTTGATTTTAATCTGTATCCTTTCACTTTGATAAACTATAATCATGAGTGTAAGGATTTTTTTTTTAGTTCTTTGAGTCCTAGCAAAAAGTTAAGCCCAAGAGTGGTCTTAGGGACCCCCCAATCTGCAACAATAAACACATGTGATAATAAATTACCAAAGATATCATATGCCAAGCGCTAAGAAGAAGAGGAAGTGGCAAGTTTCACATGTGCTCTTGAAGGAATCCAGCCTTTGTTGAAGGGACAAGGGGAGGCTCCTGGAGGAGAGAAGACTTGAATTATTCTTAAAGGATGGGTAAGATTAAAACAGTAAAAAAACCCTAAAATGTTATGTTCCTAAAAAGTTTCGATAACCTAGAAAATTATGGAGAAAAAATTGGAAATCATCAATAACCCTAATTTTAAAAATCATTACCAATTTAATATGTTATTGAAGTTTTGGTCTTTTTCATATGTGCATATGTATTCGTCTATTCTTGCAATGCTGAAAAGAAATACCTGAGACTGGGTAATTTATAAAGAAAGGAGGTTTAATTGGCTCACGATTCTGCAAGCTGTATAGGCAGCATAATGCTGGCATCTGCTCAGCATCTAGCAAAGTCTCAGGAAACTCATAATCATGGCAGAAGGCTAAAGGGGAGCTGGGACTTTGCATGGCTGGAGCAGGAGGAAAAGAAAGAGAGGGGAGGTACTACACACTTTTTAAACAACCAGCTCTCACGAGAACTCACTATGGCAAGGACACTAAGAAGGGAGATGACACTAAACCATACATACACCGCCATGATCCAATCACCTCCCACCAGACCCCACCTCCAACATCGGAGATTACAATTCAGCATGAGATTTAGTGGGAACAAGATCAAAACCATAGCAGCATATCATATTTAAGTTTTTAATGTGGAAAATTCCAAACATACAAAGAACTAATGGGAAGGGTATAATGAGCTTCATGTATCCATCACCCGGTAATTAACTTGTGGCCAGTTTTATTCTTTGTAGTTCTTTTCATTATATCCACCCCCTAAATTATTTTGAATCAAACCCCTGACATTATATACTTTCATTTGCAAACCTTTTTGGATAAATCTTTAAGAGATAGGGATACCTCTTAATGTACTACAACACCTTCATCATACCCAACTCTAAATCAGCAATAATACCAAAAGTCAGAAAATATACAGATGATGTTCATGTTTTCCAATTTATCCTTTAAGTTCTCTTTTTCCTCTAAACTGAATTAGGATCCAAACATGACCCATATCTTTCAGCTGGTTAATGTGTTTCTGAAATCTCTTTTAAAAAAATCAACTTTACTAAGGTATAATTTACACATAATAAAATGTAACAAGGCTGGAGAGCAGTGGTGCATTCATTTTTGGTGAAGAGTCTATCTGCCATTTAACTATCCCAATCAAGATACAGAACACTCGCATCACTCTCAAAATTTCCCTGGTGCCTCTTTGAAATCAACCTCCACCCTCCCTCAACAACTCCAGGAAAACCCCAATAGCATGGTCACTGATTCAGAATGCTGTTCTTTGGTAGATCTCCCTGATTATGGCTGCCTGGTCGTGGCTGCCTGGCCAGCTCCTGCACCTGGTGTTTCTCTGCAGAAACTCTGGAGTTCTCTGGGGCTCTTGGGTTTGGTTAGCCTCACGTATCTCAGGTCTTTTGGGCTAGTGTGTTCTCAGTTCTGATTTTTATACTAATGTAATTCCATCTGCTATTGTACTGGGATTTAAAAAAATTTTATAGCCTTTTGATGGCCTTTGTTTTCCTGTGCTATTATGATTTTGTTGTTAAAAATAATCTGTAACCTGTCAAACTCAGGGGGATATAAACAGGAAATAGTTTTTATTTCTTGCAGTCACTCCCTATAGCCATACTTTGCCAATTCTGTCCTTCCTGTCCCTTAATAAAAATCTTGAGCAAATTCTTTAACATTTTAATTACTTTTGACTTAGTCCTATTTGGGCTAAAACTTTAATCCATAATTGGCTTAAACCCTTCCCTCTGTCCAACCTGTGACTCCAGGAACCTATAGTGTGAGGGGGAGGGGCTTCATATGTTCTCGAAGTTCAGTCATGAGTTGCTGAATGAGAGCTATATTCTGAAAAATGCATAATTAGGTGATTTTGTCATTGTGTGAATATCATAGAGTGTATTTACACAAACCTAGACCGTTTATCCACCTAGGCTATATGGTAAAGCCTGTTGCTCCTAGGTTACAAACCTATACAGGATGTTACTGTACTGAATACGGTAGACACTTGGAGCACAATGGTAAGAATTTATGTATATAAATGTATGGAAACATAGAAAAGATACAGTAAACATATGGTATAAAAGATACAAAATGATGTATCTGTCAAGGGCACTTACATAAATGGAAATTGCAGGCCTGAAATCTGCACTGGGCAAATCAGTGAGTGAGTGGTGAGTGAATGGGAAGGCCTAGGGTATTACTGTACACTACTGTAGACTTTATTAACACCATATGCTTAGGCTACAGTAAGTTTTTTTATTTTTATTTTTGAGAGGGAGTCTTGTTCTCTTGCCAGGCTGGAGTGCAGTGGCGCGATCTCAGCTCACTGCAACCTCTGCCTCTTGGGTTCAAGTGATTCTTCTGCCTCAGCCTCCTAAGTAGATGGGACTATAGGTGCACACCACCACGCCCTGCTAATTTTGTATTTTTAGTAGAGATGGGGTTTCACCATGTTGGCCAGGATGGTCTTAATTTCTTGACGTCATGATCCACCTGCCTTGGCCTCCCAAAGTGCTGGGATTTACAGACGTGAGCCACTGCACCCAGCCAGGCTACCCTAAATTTATAAAAAATATTTTTTCTTCCTTCAATAACACATTAACCTTAGCTTACTGTAAAGTTTTTTACTTTCTAGGCTTTTTAATTTTTTAAAACTTTGGACTCTTTTGTAATAACACTTAGCTTAAAACACAAACACATTGTATAGGTGTATAACAATAATTTCTTTCTTTATATCCTTGTTTTAGAAAGTTTTTTCTATATTTTAAAATTTTTTACTATTTAAACTTTTTTGTTAAAAACTAAGTCACAAATACATACATTAGCCTAGGTGTACACAGGGTCAGCCTCATCAGTATCACTGTTTTTCACCTCCACAGCTTGTCTCACTGGAAAGTCTTCAGGGGCAGTAACAGGCATGGAGCTGTCATCTCCTGTGATAATAATACCACCTTCTGGAATTCCTCCCAAAGGACCTGGTTGAGGCTGTTTTACACTTAACTATTTTTTAAAAATGTAAATAGAAGGAAGTACACTCTAAAATAACAATAATAATATAGTAAATTAATAAACCAGTAATATTGTTGTCTGTCATCATCAAATGTTATGTGCTGTGCACAATTGTATATGCTATACTTTTATGCAAACTAGTAGGTTTGTTTGCACCAGCATCACCACAAACATGTGAGTAGCGTGTTACCCTGTGACATTATAGCAGCTACCATGTTACTAAACAATAGGACTTCTTCAGCTCCATTAAAATCTTATGGGACCACTCTTGTATATGTGGTCCTTCACGGACTGAAACATCGTTTTACAGCACATGACAGTGTATCTGCTTCTTTCCCTGAAACTGGGAATTGGCAGCAGGTGGCAGGGGCAGTGGAAACAGATCTGATGCAGGCGACTGCCCGTGAGTGGAGGGAAGACGTCTTCACTCTGCTCTGGCTTAGAAAGCTTCGGTCTGTGAGTGGACACAGGGAGGGGAGCACTACACACTGGGGTCTGTTGGGGGGAAATGGGGGAGGGACGGGGGGTGGGGAGGTGGGGAGAGATAGCGTGGGGAGAAATGCCAGATATAGGTGAAGAGGAGGAAGGCAGCAAATCACACTGCCATGTGTGTACCTATGCAACAATCTTGCATGTTCTTCACATGTACCCCAAAACCTAAAATGCAATTAAAAAAAAAAAAGAAAGCAAACTTCCGTCTGGAGAGGGAAGCCTCTTCTGACACAGGGTGTCCCTAGAGAAAGTGCATAGTTTTCTCAAGGGGCAGTGACTGCCTGGAGGGAGCGTCAGCTGTGTCTCACTTCAGCCTGTGCTGATGGTCATATCGGGGTGTGTATGTGTATTTCCTAAACTACATGGCTCAGAATTGGGAAAGTGCAGTTCCTTATAGAAAATGTGGGATTCCCTTACAAGGAAGGCAAGGAAAAGGAGGCTATGTTAACAGATTCCCAATGCATGTGCTTAAAGACCTCACCTTTTGAACAGTTACATATAGAAAAGGAGAAGCAATTTTCCGAAAAGAAAATGATAAGGCCTACATTAAAGAAAATAGTATGGACTAAGTTATGGCCTCTTTTACTTATTCTTCCCCAAATATGTATTTTATTCTTTTGGAAAAATATGCTGAGCAAGAAGATTGGGATTTAAACTTTCAGGAACTGCAGTGTTTTCTTTTTGTATGCTAACATCATCCTTTCTTTCATAAAGGTGAGGGTGAGAAAATGTTTGGATATTGTTATTACAGCTTGATAGCAAATTACATGTTTGTATTACAGCTAATGTCTTCCTGGGTTTGTCAGTCTTTCTTGAATTGACCTGTAAAGTGCTTTTAAATCTTAACCGCATCTGAGACCAGGACAGTCTTCATCTCTCTAGTCTCTGTCTTCAAATTGTCTCGGCAGAGATACAGCAGCTTTTGTTCTCTGTTTCTCAGGCTGTTATTAAATGCAAGACTGCAAGCCTGTCTGAACAGGCTTGTGAACCACGGATGAATTTCTTTTCTTTCAAAATGAATTATCACGGGACTCCACCAATGCTAGAAGCACGTTTAATAAAGGAACATCTCCAGATGGTTGAAGGTAGATAGCTTTAAATTCAGAACATTTTTCATTATAATTGCAATACCATGCACAGATTTAAACTGACACTTTGGGGAGTTTACAGATGAGATGCACTGCAGTTTGCTGCCAGGCATCATGGTCACTAGGTTTTATTGTTTTAGAAATGGCATAATGACTATTGAAAAGCACTAATTGCCTACAGTTTGGTGTGATGGAAGAGCACATTACATTTGTTCTACCCTGTAGACCTTTGTTTCACAAAGACAATTTAAAGTACATAAGAAAACAATCACAGATCGTTTTAATCTCCACGGCACTTGAAAATTATTTTTCTTAAATCAGAGGGCATTTCAAATACATTTTTTTGCAAATAAAATCCTTTAATGAAAGTAGTAAAGTAGAGGAGGAAGAGGATGGGCTGGATTTGTATTCTAGTTTTTATCCAGTTTCTTACAGGATTTATGAGTATAGTGACATTGTTCCAACTCTCTGGTGTTGGTTTTACAGTGAATAGGGAGCAAGACTGAATAATTTCTGAGACCTCTACAGCCACAAAGTTCACTGATTCTGGGTTGTATTAACATAATCAATAAAACATGAATCAAATGATTCCTATCATCCTCTTGATTATTAAATAATAAGTCTATTTTATTAATTTTATTTTTTGGCATTAAACATATAAAAATATTTTGAGGTAGATCTATCCCATTATGTTTTATAATTTCTTATTGCTGGTATAAATGAAAACTTTGATTTTTATATATTTTGCTTTCATATGGTTGTGTTACTGCATGTTTTTGGTTCTAATAGGTTTTTAGTTGAGGTGCAGGGATTTTCTGGGAATAGAATCTATAAATAATAACTTTAGAACCTCAAGAACAATGTTGAAAAGTGGTGGTAATAGCAGGCATCCTTTCCTGTTTCTAACTTTGGTGGCATATTTTTAATTAATATGCTGTTTGCTATTGATATATATTGGATACCCTATCAAATTTAGAATTTTTTAAATTGTAATTTTATTCAGAATTTTTACATAATGCTTTTCTGACATCTATTAAAATAGGCATGTGGATTTTCACTTTTAACCTACTGATATAATGAATTGTACTAATATATTTCCTGATGTTAAACCATTTAATAATTTTAACACATCCTGAAATTCCTGTAATAAACCCAACTTGCTCACTGCGCTTCAAAAGTATACTTTCAAGGGAAAGCTTATATATTGCTGGTGAAATGTAAATTAGTACAGCCTCTATGGAAAACAGTACAGAGATTTCTTAAAGAACTAAAAGTGGATCTACCATTTGTACCATTCGATCCATTCTATCCATTCTACCCAAAGGAAAACAAGTCATTACACACACACGCACATACACACACACACACACACACGTATACGTATACATATATATGTGTATATATATACACACCTGCATACTTTACATGCGTATTTATTGCAGCACAACTCACAGTTGCAAAGATATGGAACCAACCTAAGTGCCCACTGACCAATAAGTGGATAAAGAAAATGTGGCGCGCGCGCACACACACACACACACACACACACACACACACACACACCATGGAATACTACCCAGCCATAAAAAGAACAAAATAACGTCTTTTGCAGCAACTTGGATGGAGCTGGAGGCCATTATTCTAAATGAAGGAACTCAGGAATTGAAAACCAAAAATATATTAAAAAAACAAAAACAAAAAATATACTTTCAAATTCATTTTGTTAATATATTGAGTAAAGTTTTCATCTATATTATTCATAATGCAAGTCTATAAATTTTTTTAACTTAAAAATTATGTTTTGAATCAAAGTTATGTCTACTTCCCAAAATAATTTAGAAAAAAGTTTTCATCTTCTTTCATTTTCTGTTATAATTTAAATAGCATAGGAATTAACTATTCTTTTAAGGACAGATAGAATTTATGGACAAAATCACTTGGGCCTGGTTCCTACTGTAGTGGTAGATGTTTGACATATTTTTCCCCAATAATTCTATTGTGATTGTTCAGTTCTAGCTCTTCTTGAGTCTGTTTTGGCAATTCATTTTGCTAACAGCCAACAATTTCATCTTAGTATTCAAATTTATTGGCATAACCAGTTATTTTCATTAACTATTTTAATTGCTCTCATATTTGTAGTCTCATTTCTAATTGTTCTTACTTTCCTGCTTTCTTTTTTCCCCCATTTTAAAAATTGTTTTGGAGGTATTAGTCCTTTCATTCAGGTTTTCAAAGACCCCACTTTTGGCTTTTCTTATAACATGTTTAGATATTAAACAGAAAGAGGAATTTAACTTTTGGGTTATTTGGTCCACCAAATTGAAGATATTTCCAAAAATTCAGTGGTTTTCTTGTCTGACCCCCAAAATCCCCTTTACTTCTTAAATAAAGTTGGAAGAGAGCCAGGACAGGGGATTTGGGTCAGGAAAATTAATCTTGACTGTACTGTGAGCCACTGTGAGCCACTGCGAACCACTTTGCAACTTTATTACTATGCAACACTGATGAATGTACACTCTAGAACTAACTGCTGGAAGGAGACACTGCTGGGCAGCTTGAAGGCAGTGTGTGTTGCGGTTAAGGTTAAAGCTTTGGGATTAGACAGATTTGTGTTTGAATCCTGGTTCTGCTACTCACAGATGGTGTCATTTTGGGCAAGTCCCTTTGCTACTGGTCCTCATCTGCTTGCTTGTTTAGGGCAGATTATATGAAAAAAGATAGGAAAAGCATTTAGCTAGTTGCCTGGCACATCAGAGACCTCAGTAGATGGCAATAGCAGTGAGAGTTGTTCTTAATCTAATATCTGGGGGTTGCATCACAGAGTCTCCATTTCTCATTTGCAAAAGGAAAGGTTCTGTTGCACTGAAGCTACCCAGCCAGCAGATCTAGAAACACTTTCCTTCTAGCAGCATGAGCTGTTTTCCCATCCTCTGCCAGAGCAGGGCAGCCTCTGATGGCCCATCAGGGGATGCCTCCCCAGGCAGCGTATCAGGTTAGACTACCTGTGCTGGAGAGTCTCACCTCCATGCCTTGAATTCAACGATAACACCTGGGCAATAAGGCTGTATAGGGGACAAGGTGACTGACATATGCTTCCCCCACCTGGGTTATATATTTAGGATTTCTGAGCTTTGACAGGACAATTTAAGGAATCCGCTACCATCTCTTTGGAATGTCAAAGGAGGAGGACATAGGCCTCCAGAGGGTGAAGTGGCTGTTAGGTGCTTTCTCCTGAGAAGTTTCCCACCCTCCCTTTCCTTCCCATTCCCATGTGAATAGCTACTGTGCTGTATCTGGAGGGAGACAGATTGGGAGACATCCTGGAAATATGCTCTAATGCTGGAGTTATCAATCTTCATGAAGACTTAGCTCCTATTCCATGAGACATGCTGCATGGCTAGTAGAATCCCTTCAGGTGTCTCCTGACAAATCACCCCTCACCCTCCACCTGCTTCTTATTTTCATCTCTTAGAGATTGTCAGGCCTACAACTATGGGAGGGGATGAGTCTTAGGACCAGAGCAGCTGGCATAGTTCTGGACCATTTATGAAGCTCAACACAAACATTATCTCACTGACCTCTTAGAATAATCCTATGAGGCCAATAAAGCAGGTAGATTATTATCTCTATTTCATAAATGAAGAAACTGAGGTCCAGGGAGGATAAGAGCTTTGCCAAAGTCTAACTCAGCAAAAGGAAAGCAGACTAAGTTTTCCACCACTAAGCCCAGTGCTGCTTCCACCGACAGGCTAGTCTCTCCTCTGCAGGGGCCAAATCTCAGGTTAGAGATCCTGCATCTGGACATTCTTAGGGCTTCCTATCCAGAATCCCTGAAGAGGAAAGGCAGCGGGAGGGAGGGGAGAGAAGGGGAAGGGGGAGGAGGAGAGTGAGGGGAAGAAGGAATGCTCTAGCCTCTCAAATGATAGAAACTTTTGTCCTCTATTTAACCTCTTCAGCTGCCCAGTGCACTCCCAGAGCTGTGATCCTTCAGTGTCTCTGGTTTCTGATAGTTTCTCAGAAGTCCCCTGTGTAGTTGAGTGCCTCATATCCTCTCCGGGCAGAGCACACAATATAAATGTAAACTGTTATCATCATCGCCTGGGACCCCAGGGAAAGAGATGACATTTTCTTATGAGATGGAGAGAAGCAGGAGCAGGTGCGGGGAAGGGTTGTTTTGCAAGCCAAATGTTATGGAATGGTTTTTACAGTCCTGGGGGAGACACAGTTTTTACTGAGAGGAACTGGATAATGGTCCTCAGGTTGTTCTGTTTGCAATAGCGAAGAATAAGCAGATGGTACACGCCTGTGGTCCCAGTTATTGGGAGGCTGAGGTGAGAGGATTGCTTGAGCCCCAAAGTTTGAGGCTACAGTGCGCTATGAGTCATGCCAATGCCCTCCAGCCAGGACCACAGAGTGAGACCCTGTCTCTAAAAGAAAAAAAAATAGGAAAGACAAAATAAGCAGACAAGATCAGTGTATTCAGGGTACTGGTGAGTGCCTGTCAAACCCAGTAATTTGAATTCATCTTGGGCAACATAACGAGATCCCATCTCTCCAAGAAAGGAAGAAGAAGCAGATCTAGTGGATGATCTACCTTAGCACTCTCGATGCCCCCTCCTGCCAGGGTGATGCTGGGCTTTGCTTAGAAGTGAGGGGCATATAGGGGCACTCCCTAAAAACAGGTGGTAATCACTTGTTCGTTTTCACAAAATGGGTCAACATTAGTCCCCATCCGGGGTGATTTTGCCCCTCTAGAGCAAAATCATTTGGCATGTGGCAATGTCTGGAGACATTTTTGGTTGTCACAACGTGGACTACTCTAAGGAGTACCACTGTTGTGCTGTGGGGTGGAAGCCTGGATGCTGCTGGATGACTTACAATGCCCAGGACAGCTCCGCAGCAAAGGACTATTTAGCCCCAGTGTTGGCCGTGCTTGGGATGAGGGGCTCTGGGTGAGGGTGAGGCCCAATATGCAACATTCAGCCTGGGAATGTTGGCCGAATGGTCAGGAGCTTTCAGTAGGGCAACCCTGGTCAGCATAATTTCAGGGGATTCACTTTTGTAATTTTTTTTGCCTTATTTTTTTTAAGTCCATGAATGAGACATGATTATATTCATACTGCGGAAGATTCAAACAATTCAGGAGTGAAGAGGACAAAGTGTGGCAGCTCTGCTTGATTTCCTTTCTCGCTGTTAACCTTTGCTTCATCTTCCCTCCACCCTTTCCTATCTGGGGGCCTGGTCCAGGTGCCTTCAGCTGCTCACACATTTTTTTTTTCTGACATAAATGGCATCATTTCACCCACACTCTCATGTAACTTACTCTTTTCACTTAGTATGTGAGTAAATCAACTTCCAGGCTGTTCAAAGTTTCACAATGAATACACAGGCTTATATAGTCGAAGTAATCAAAGTAGCACTACTTTATGACGCCTGCTCTATGCCAGGCAGGATTCCAGAGTCTCTGTATGTGACTTATTTAGTCCCCATAAAACATTGTGGGTTCAATGCTATTATATGGATCAGGAAACTGAAGCACTCAGAGGCAATCTGGGTGAGTCCTCACTTTTTACCCCTGCACTGTCCAGAAACATGATTATCTGGGGACCAGGGAACCTTCGGTGACATCCACAGATATTCACTGAATGCCAGTCATGTGCTCAGCACTGTGCCAGATGTCCCTGCCCTCTAGGATGTCTCAGGGGGAATAACAAACAAGTAGACAGAAAGCAGCAGCTCATAGCAGCTCAGTGTGGCAGGGGCAGCATCAGGGACAAGCTTCATAGACAACAGTCACCAGCTGATTTATGCCTCAGGTCTCGGAGGGCAGTCCAGAGCCACTGTTAATTAGGAATGGCCCATCCTCATTATTTAGCCTTTGTGTCTCCGACTTTTGAAGCATGCCTCATCATAATTTGCTTTACGATCTTGTTCCCAAGTTTTATAGCAGGAGCTGCCAGTAATCAAAATAATTCTTCTGGCTTTGTAAAAGGGGAGGGTTTGGAATGCTGCTGTCTTTATTCCATTTCCAGAGCAGCACTTGAGATATACTTCTTATTTCCCAACTTTCAGATGTATTTCACTAAATACGCTACTTCTTTCCCCCCCATTCTGTAATGTCATTTTTCTCTTTTACCAAGGATGACTTTCCAATAATTTAAAAGAGCAAAATGTACATGTGCCCACTAGAATATAATCCAGCTAAAGGAGCTCTTAGTTATCTCTGGGTTGTGCCAGGCACTATAGCAGGTGCTTGGGAGGAGCTCAAGGGTACAGTGACAATGTCTTCTGCCAATGGGATGAGTGAAATGTAAAGACCACACATAGAGGGTTATGGGAGTCTGGGGCAGGATGTGGATGCAGCTCTTTGTCCATGCTCCAGGATGCATCATGGAGGGTGAACAGCCATCCCTGTTTGCTTAGGACTCAGGAGTTTCCAGGATGCAAGGTGTTTGGTGCTAACATCAAGAAAGTTCTAACGAACTGTGACAATTTCGTCATTATGGTGTCAAAGAAAATAAGAAGGAGGTCATTAGCTCAAGGCTGTCTTTGTGCCTGGAGAGCAAACCAAAATCCATTTTAATGGAAATTGTAAAACAAAACTTGAGCTTAACCAATCAGAAATCACCAACTAGGGACTCTCCACTGGGTTATACCCAAATAAGGCAAATACCGAGCTGTAGCCAGTCAAGTAATTTTCTGCTTAGCTTCTGTGGTCAGCCTATAAAATCTTGCTGCTCATGCTGTGGAGCAGAGCTCTCTGGAACTTTTTTGGTTTTGAGTGATGCTCAATTCATGAATCCTTTAATGCTCAAAGGAGTGCTGTTAAATAGATTGATTGATTGAGATAGAGTCTTGCCCTGTCACTTAGACTGCAGTACAGTGGCACAATCATGGCTCACTGCAGCCTTGTCCTCCTGGGCTCAGCCTCCCGAGTGACTGGGACTACAGGTGCACACCATCATACCTGGTTAATTTTAGGAATTTTTTTTGTAGTCATAGGGTCTCACTGTGTTGTCCAGGCTGATCTTGAACTCCTGGGCTCAAGCAATCCTCCCACCACTTGGATTGCAGATGTGAGCCACCACACCCAGCCTGTTAGATTTATTTTTTCTAAAGTTTTTCTTTTAACAGTGGATTAGCATGACACTATGCTTTCTGTGAGAACTCTGACCAAATTAGCCATGGATTGTAAAAAAGACAAAAAGGGACAGAAGACCGTGAAAGTCTATGGTCATGATGAGATAGCAGCTCTGGTTATTCAGACCCTTAAGGAATTGTTGGCTGCAGCCCTACTGTTTGTACTGTGGTGAGGTTCAACATTCTCTGTGCCATCTGAGCTGTTTTTATCATTATGAGGCTGGGGGCTGACCTCTGAGAACCTTTCCAAGAGGCCAGACTTGGGAATCTGCTGTTATCCCTGCTGACAGACTGAAAAAGGCTGACTCCTGCTTTCTGGACAACTACTAGTGTATTAATTTGCCATATGAACTAGGACTACCAGAGGGCTGAACATGCATGTCTTCTGACTTGTGTTCCCTGTAAGGGGAAATTTACGTAATGTATTAGGAGGTGAGTGCAACTGAGTGAGAGAGATCCAAGTTTCATGGTAGCCCAAATACAATAGAAATTTGGTTATTTGCACATAAAAATTCAAATGCAGAAAGACTTTAGGGACCCAGTGTTTTTCTATTTATTTTTTCATCATCCCTAGGGTGTGGCTTCATCCATGATATCCAAAAATGCCCCCTACCATGTCTGTTTTTGAGCCAGTGAGAAGGGAGAAGGAGAAAAGGGTTGATGCATTTCTTCTAGGAGCTTGACACAGAGGTTGCCCATAACACTTCTCACATCCTTTTGGTCAGAAATAAGTCACATGGAAAAGCCTGGCTGCAAGGGCATGTGGGAAACATAGTCTTTGTTCTAGGTGGTATATTTAGCTAGCTGTTCTATTATTAAGAAATGAAAGAGATCAGAATATGCCGCCCCAAAATATGCCATTTAAAAAAAGAGATACAGGCTCTATTCAATTTTCTTTTTTTTCAATTAAGAATCAACTGGTACAGGAAGAATTCTCTGTCCTCCTCTTATCTGCCTAAAAGCAGGGGATGAACTTCCCTATGAGAAGTGCCTTGTCTGAACCAGGAAGAATAACTCAGCACGGGAGGCAGAGAGTGGACACTGAGATGAGTTTGCATAAACAGACCTTAGTAATAGCCCTTGTCTTCCATTAGTTTTCCTGTAACTCTCCTAGTCCCTTCCCCACAATTTATTGTCCCTTACAACCCAACCCCAAATAGGAAGAGAGGAAGCGAAACTATCCCTGTTTGCAGATGACATGATTGTATATCTAGAAAACCCCAGCGCCTTGGCCCAAAATCTCCTTCAACTAAAAAAAACTTCATCTAAGTTTTAGGATACAAAATCTATGTAAAAAAATCACTAGCATTCCTTTATACCAACAACAGCTGAGCCAAGAACCAAATCAGGAACAAAATCCCATTCACAGTTGCCCCCCCCACCCAAAAAAAAAAACTCTCAAAATGCCTAAGAATACAGCTAACCAGAGAAGTAAAAGATCTCTACAATAAGAATTACAAAACACTGCTCAAATAAATCAAAGATGAGACAAACAAATGGAAAAACATTCCATGCTCATGGATACGAAGACTTGTTATCATTAAAATGGCCATACTGCTCAAAGCAATTTATAGATTCACTGTTATTCCTGTCAAACTAACAGTGACATTCTTCACAAAACTAGAAAAAGCTATTTTATTATGTATGTATTTATTTACTTTTTGAGACAGGATCTTGTTCTGTCACCCAGGTGGGAGTGAAGTGGCATGATCTTGGCTCACTGAAACCTCCGCCTCCCAGGTTCAAGTGACTCTGTGCCTCAGCTTCCCAAGTAGCTAGAAAAACAGGCATGTGCCACCATGCCCAGCTAATTTATATATTTTTAGTAGATATGGGGTTTTACCATGTTGACCAGGCTAGTCTTGAACTCCTGGCCTCAGGTGATCCACCAGCCTTAGCCTCCCAAAGTACTGGGATTATAGGCATGAGCCACCATGCTGAGCCAAAAAAGCTATTTTAAAGTTTGTATGGTACTAAAAGCAAGCCCAAATAGCCAGAGCAATCTTAAGCAAAAAAGAACAAAGCTGGTACATCACATTACCTGACTTAAACTATACTGCAGGGCTCCAGTATCTAAAATGGCATGGTACTGGTACAAAACAGATACATAGACCAACGGAACAGAATAGAGAGCCCAGAAATAAAGCTGTACACCTACAATCATCTGATCTTTGTCAACGCTGACAAAAACAAGCAATGGAAAAGGGCTCTCTATTCATTAAATGGTGCTGGGATAACTGGCTGGCCATATGCAGAAGATTGAAATTGGACCCCTTTCTTACATTATATAAAAAAATCAACTCAAGATAAAGATTTAAATATAAAAGTTAAAACTATAAAAGCCCTGGAAGACAACTGAGGCCATACCATTCTGGACACAGGAACAGACAAAGATTTCATGATGAAGAAGACAAAAGCAATTACAACCGAAGCAAAAATTGACAAATGGGATCTAATTAAACTAAAGAGTTTCTGTACAGCAAAAGAAACTATCAACAGAGTAAACAGACAACCTACAGAATGGGAGAAGATATTTACAAACTATATATCTGGCAAAGGTCTAATATCCAGCATCTATAAGGATCTTAGATTAACAAGCAAAAACCAACTTCATTAAAAAGTGGGCAAAGTACATGAACAGACACTTTTCGAAAGAGGACATACATGCAGCCAGCAAATAAATGAAAAAAAGCTCAATATCACTGATTTTAGAGAAACGTAAATCAAAACCACAATGAGATACCATCTCATACCAGTCAGAATGGCTATTATTAAAAAGTGAAAAAAATGGCAAATGCTGGTGAGTTTGCGGAGAAAAGGGAATGCTTATACATCACAGGTGGGAGTATAAATTAGTTCAACCATTGTAGAAAACAGTTCCACAAGGTGGCAATTTCTCAAAGAGCTAAAAACAGAACTACCATTCAACCCAGTGATTCCATTACTGGGTATATAGCCAAAGGAATATAAATCATTCTACCATAAAGAAACCTGCACATGTAGGTTCATTTCAGCATTATTCACAATAGTGAAGACATGGAATCAACCTAAATGTTCATCAATGGTAGACTGGATAAAGAAAATGTGGCACATATATACCATGAAATACCATTTTCACACTCATAAAAAAGAGATCATGTCCTTTGCAGGAACATATGTGGAGCTGGAGGCCATTATCCTTAGCAAACTAATGCAGGAATAGAAAACAAATACCACATGTTCTCACTTACAAGTGGGAGCTGAATGATGAGAACTCGTGGACACAAAGAGGGGAAAAACAGACGCTGGAATCTCCTTGAGGGTGGAGAGTGAGAGGAGGGAGAGGATGAAAAAAGAATAGCCATTGGGTACTAGGCTTAGTACGTGGGTGACGAAATAATCTGTACAACAAACACCTGTGACACAAGTTTACCTATATAACAAATCTGCATGTGTACCCCTGAACCTAAAATAAAAGTTAAAAAAAAAAAAAAAGCTCTGTCTTGCTTAAAAAACCCACTCAATCCTTGAGGAATTGCCAAACAGTCTTCCACAATGGTTGAACTAATTTACACTTCCACCCAACAGTGTAAAAGTGCCCCTATTTCTCCAAATCTCTCCAACATCTGTTGTTTCCTGACTTTTAATGATCGCCATTCTAACTGGTATAAGATGGTATCTCAATGTGGTTTTGATCTGCATTTCTCTAATGACCAGTAATGATGAACTTTTTTTCATGTATTTTTTGGCTGCATAAATGCCTTCTTTTGAGAAGTGTCTGTTCATATCCTTTGCCCACATTTTGATGGGGTTGTTTTTTTCTTGTAAATTTGTTTTAGTTCTTTGTAGATTCTGGATATTAGTCCTTTGTCAGTTGGATAGATTGCAAAAATTTTCTCCCATCCTGTAGGTTGCCTGTTCACTCTGATGATAGTTTCTTTTGCTGTGCAGAAGTTCTTTAGTTTAATTACATCCCATTAGTCAATTTTGGTGTTTGTTGCCATTGCTTTATTACTGGGTATATATCCAAAGGATTATAAATCATTCTAATATAAAGACACATGTACACATTTGTTTATTGTGGCACTGTTCACAATTACAAATACTTGGAACCAACTTGAATGCCCATCAATGATAGACTGAATAAAGAAAATGTGGCACATATACACCACATAATACTCTGCAGCCATAAAAAAGGATGAGTTCATGTCCTTTGCAGGGACATGAAGCTGAAAACCATCATTCTTTGGTGATCATTAAAAATTCTGGAGACAACAGATGCTGGAGAGGGTGTGGAGAAATAGGAACACTTTTACACTGTTGGTGGGAGTGTAAATTAGTTCAACCATTGTGGAAGACAGTGTGACGATTCCTCAAGGACCTAGAAATAGAAATTCCATTTGACCCAGCAATCTCATTACTAGGTATATACCCAAAGGATTATAAATCATTCTATTATAAAGACACATGCGCATGTATGTTCATTGCGGCACTGTTCACAATAGTAAAGACCTGGAACCAACCCATATGCCCATCGGTGATAGACTGGACAAGGAAAATATGGCACATATACACCATGGAGTACTATGCAGCCACAAAAAACGATGAGTTCTTGTCCTTTGTAGGGACATGGATGAATCTGGAAACCATCATTCTCAGCAAACTGACACAAGAACAAAAAACAGAAAAACACTGCATGTTCTCACTCATAGGCGGGTGTTGAACAATGAGAACATATGGACACAGGGAGTGGAGCATCACACACTGGTGTCTGTTGGCGGGGACAGGGAAGGCACCGCGGGGGCACATCAGGGGGATGGGGAGGTTGGGGAGGAATAACATGGGGAGAAATGCCAGATATAGGTGACGGGGGGATGGAGGCAACAAACCACCTTGCCATGTATGCACCTATGCAACAATCCTGCATGATCTGCACATGTACCCCAGAACCTAAAGTACAATAAAAAAAAGAAACCATAAATCTCAGCAAATTAACACAAGAACAAAAAGCCAAACACTACATGTTCTCACTCATAAGTGGGAGTTGAACAATGAGAACACATGGACAAAGGGAGGAGCATCACACACCAGGGCCTGTTGGAAGGAAGGAGGCTAGGGGAGGGATGGATAGCATTAAGAGAAATACCTAATGTAGATGATGGGTTGATGGGTGCAGCAAACCACCATGGCATGTGTATAACTAAGTAACAAACCTGCACATTCTGCATGTGTACCCCAGAACTTAAAGTATAATAATAATTAAAAAAGGCTATTGTGGCTACCTTAAAATATATTAAAATGAACCAAAAACCCATTCAATCCCTTTTTCCTTGTTAAAATGGCATATAAGTCCCAGTTTTATGTGCTTCTTTGAGCTTCACTTCTGTGAACTCTCATGCATGTAAATATTAACAAAAACTGTGCACCTCATCTTCTTTTAAATCTGCCCTTTGTTTGTTTAATTCACAGGCCTCCAGGTACAGACTACAAGAGGGGAGAGAAGAAGTTTCTCTTCTTTGACAGAAGGAAGGGGAAAATTAGTATCAGGAAGGTAACTAAAAGTCTCTGCCATATCTCGAAAGTCAACTTACAAGAAGGATGTTGTTGGCTGAGTGCAGAATTGAAGAAAGGGGTGAGAGCTGGATGTGTCAGTGCTGTTAGAGCCTTTAGCATCTATCTCCAGACAACTCAAGCGCGGACCATGTCATTGTATGCCCATGGAGGGCACTTGGTGCCCCCGTCCTCTTTTTCTCCTACTCATTTCTGTGTGTTCCAGGCTGCCCAGCTGCTTCTTTTCAGTATAGAACCAAGAACCCTGCTCATCATGGGGGAGTCTGGGGTTTGATTTTTTTGGTGGAATGACAGGTGCTTCTTCACTAGACTTTAAGCTTCATGCAGCTAAGGAGTATATCTCTTATTTACCACCATTTGGGATTGGTGCCTGGCCTATCCCAATAAAGTACTCGATAGATATTTGTTAAATTAGCAAATGATCTTTCCTTTTCTTATATCTTCACTCCTTAGAAGTGTTAAACTCATTTACTTTATAGCAGATGTTTTTCTTTTTCTTTCTCTCTTTTTTTTTTTTTTTTGAGACAGAGTCTCACTCTATCACCCAGGCTGGGTGTACAGTGGTGCAATCTCAGCTCACTGCAACTTCCACCTCCCAGGTTGAAATGATTCTCCTGCCTCAGCCTCCTTAGTAGCTGGGATTACAGGCACCTGCCACCACACCTGACTAATTGTCGTATTTTTAGTAGAGATGGGGTTTTGCCGTGTTGCTCTCGAACTCCTGACCTCAAGTGATCCACCCGCCTCAGCCTCCCAAAGCGCTGGGATTACAAACATGAGCCACCGTGCCTGGCCAGATATTTTTCAGGTAAACACAGACTTCACATGCACTCCTCATCCTGACCCTGGAATACAGTATCTGTATTTACAAAGTTAATATTCGAATATCTTTATCATCCTTCAGGTGGTGATTTCATGTTCAACTCTCAATGTTTGGGGGAACCTTGGCATTTCCTCTTCCTGTTCACTGTTCTTGCAATAATTTGTGGCACCATTTGCTACTGAATTAAACTTATTTTAGTTTGCTGCTGATCCCCTATGTGTCAGAAAGTTACTTTGCTGTTTAAGAAGCCAGATCAGGCTGGGTGTGGTGCCTCACGCCTGTAATACCAGCACTTATGGGAGGCCAAGGCAGGCAGATCATGAGGTTAGAAATTCGAGAACATCCTGACCAACATGGTAAAACCCCATCTCTACTAAAAATACAAAAATTAGCTGGGTGTGGTGGTGCACACCTGTAATCCCAGCTACTCAGGAGGCTGAGGCAGGAGAATCACTTGAACCCAGGAGGCGGAGGTTGCAGTGAGCAGAGATTGAGACACTGCACTCCAGCCTGAGCAAGATTCTGTCTCAAAAAAAAAAAAAAGGCCAGATTAAACCACACAGTGGGCTGGGCGCAGTGGCTCACGCCTGTAATCCCAGCACATTGGGAGGCCGAGGTGGGTGGATCACAAGGTCAAGAGATTGAAATCATCCTGGCCAACATGGTGAAATCCCCTCTCTACTAAAAATATGAAAATTAGCTGGGTGTGGTGGTGTGCGCCTGTAGTCCCAGCTACATGGGAGGCTGAGGCAGGAGAATTACTTGAACCTGGGAGGCGGAGGTTGCAGTGAGCCGAGATCGCGCCACTGCACTCCAGCCTGGCGCCTGGTGACAGAGCAAGACTCTGTCTCAAAAACAAAAAACAAAAAACAAAAAACACAATGCCCTTGAATTTTTAAAAATATATCAGACAAAGGTCAAATTTTTTAACATCCTTCCAGATCTCTGGGATTTGGGCACTTGAGCCTTTTCTAATAATATATTTATAGGTATAAACTGTAAAGTGTCTTGGATTTTCTCCCTCAAGTCATGTTTGGAGAAGAGACTTAAAAATTATTGACTAAGCCTGGAGCTCATGTGATATAAACTATGAGATTGTCAGGAAAAGACTGCAATTTGGGCTTGTAGGAACAATGCCTAACACGAGGCCCACGGCCACATACTGATATCAGAGAGAGGGAGGATAATGACCAAAAACATATACACTGTCAGCACACTCCTACAGAGAAGGAACTCGCGTTCCAGTGTTTTCCAGGTCATTCTTGTTAAAAAGCAATTATCTATTTCACACAATGAGGATCTCTCAGAGGATGTGGAAATATAGGCAGAGGAGTGGGATGCTGGGAGTAAGTGACCAAGAGAGGAAGGGGCTCTGCAATCAAAACTCTGAGATGTCATTGCTGGGTGTCTCTCCGGCAAGAGCTTGGAGTTGGTTTTAATGAATAAGAATGAGGAATTGGTTTTCCTGGTACCTGGTAACTGGAAACTTACTTTTTTTTTTCATTTACACTCCTAATCACCGAGTACTTATTGTGTGCAAGTTGCTAATTAAACTTTGATTAAAAAGTTGCAAGTCTTTACTTTCTAGCAGTTTACAAGGTAGTTAGAGAGAGTGCAAATGACAGATTCAGAAGACTTATTTTCTAAGACCTTGTTGAATTTGCTATATTTTCTCTCAAAGTTCCATTTCCTTGCTTCAGATCTTGGCTTCTTTTAGGTCAAAGCTAGGTTTGGTTAAATGCAGGAAATAATGGAAGAGGAAAAGCCTAGTAAGCCATTAATGTTAAGACCAAAGTGGACTGTTCCAGTGAAGTGTGGATTTGTATCTCCTGGGAGCCGGCGGATAGGCTCCAAAATGCCCCTGAATCTGCAGTGATTGTTGCATTTATAGAACACTTCTTATGGGCTAAGTGCTTCTGTGGATCATGCAATTTCATTCCTATAACAGCTTTAGGTGGCATTTGGGTATTATTTTTGGACACATTTTACAGATTGGGAAACTGAGGATCCAAGAGCAAAGTTACACAGTTGGGAAGTAGCTGAGACAGATTTCGGACATAGAGAGTCAGATTTCAGGGATGACTTGTGGACTGATGTTCCACACAAGTAAGTACACTTCATCTGTGTCTGGAAGGGGTTCAGAACATGCAGCCTCCAAATATGCCACTTTGGCAATTGATTATTTTGAGTTAAAGGCACTTAAGAAATAGCAGACGCAGGGAGGGTGCTCTGTCCTCCTCTTCTACCTAAAAGCAGGTCATAAAACTTCCCATGAGAAAGGGGACCTCTGTATACCTGGAAGAGAAGAACATTCTCATCACCAGAGACTGAGTTGATAATGAGATGAACGTGTACAAACACACCTGCTAACAGAACTCTTGTCTCCCCTTCGTTGCTTCTATATATTTCCTGGTCACTTTCCCACAACTTACCACCCCTAGAAGCTTGAAACCCTTTTCCTTTGTCTTGACACATCTTTTCAAATTAATCATTGTTTTGTTAAAAAGGCATTTTGATGCTCGGTCCTAACCACTTCTTATGATCTTCATCTCTCCTGTAAAGGCTCCTATGTACATGTAAAAATATCTGTAATTTGTATGCTTTTCTCTGTTTGTCTTATTTCAGCTGTATTCTCAGGCCCAGCCACAGAACCTAAGTGGCAGAGGAAAGTTTCATCTCCCCTCCAGTCTTATTTTTTATTAAATTATCTGAATGATCTCATGCCACACGATCTAAGTGAACAATAGCATCTTCTTTGGTAATGTTAGAAACCAAGGCTCTAATCAGGAGCTAGCTCTTATTTAAAGAAAATAAGCCTGTTCAGGATGAAGCCCTGGCTAGTGTTAACTCAATAATATATAACCTTTCTTGGGAACCTGGAGGGCTGGTGGGAAAAACCATTGAGGACTGTGCAATGAGGATAAAAGGATTGAGGAGTCTAAGTGTTTTCAGGACAGGATTCTGCATGGCCAGCTGGGACAAATGGTTGCAAATTCCCCAAATGGGCCACAGGTACATGGGGTATAACTCAGGGTTTAATCACATGGCTGCCTGTGGGAGGCTCAGCTAGAAGTAGAAAGTCTGACAGGTCCTTCCCTTGTCTGGCCTGAGGTTTTCTGTCCTCCCTGAGGGCAGGGAGCAACACCTGTGCTGTTACCCACACCCCAGTACGGAGGAGAAATTGAATGGTGAAGTGAAGGTGGTGGCAACCTTGGGAAAAACATGTGTCTTTTGGTGCCCTTGAGGGAAGATTTTGTGTGCATAAAAAATGAGTTCTTCTTCAACCTTTTAAGATTAATTTTCATATTTTACCTCTTTAAGTCTAGCAAGTTCCAATAATTGCATGCTTAATTCTAAGCTTTCCTAAGATTAGAAGGTGTGTACTCAGTAAGGAAATGGATTTGCCTTCTTGGCTTGGTTGAGCCAGCGCAGTGACCAGACCTTCATCTTCACCCCACTGGACACGTACCAGGACTTCAGAACACTGTGTTCCTAGGGATGCTTCATCAAGGCTCCACAACTTCAAGAGGGGTGTTGTCTCCTCGTCCATGTCTTTGTATTCAAGTTATGCAACTTCTCATTCTCCTGTCTGCATACAGTCCCATACAATTTGATCACCTGATTGGATTTTGTACTTGATTGGCTCTTAGAACATAGAAATGTCTCTTCTGTCTGGTTCTAAAGACACTGACCTTGATGGAATGTTGTATTTTTTCTATATAATTCTTAAAATCACTTAGCTCTTGCTAAGTTTAAAATAATCTCTGACTGGCTTGGTCTATTTTGTTACCACCTCCATCTCACTGATACCAGAGAAAGGCAGGGCCTAATGTGCCCACTGTGAACAGAAGCAGGAGACTTGATGAGTTTTAGCAGAAGCAGAGACATAATTCCATAGTCAGAGCACAGGGAAGAGGTTTATCACATGGAGAAGTTTTGAGCAATGTAGCTCGACTGGAAAACCTCAAGTCAGTTTAGGGAGGGAGGAAATGGCAGCCTGGAGAGGGTTGTTCTTTGCCAGCGTAGCATTTGGATGAATGGTCATCTCTAAAGGAGAACAGGAAAGGCATACGACTGAGTATGGCATAGATCTGGAAAGATAGTGCTAGAAAGGCCAAGGTTGAGAACGATGTGGGATTTGAAACAAAAATGCCAAAGACAGCCAGAGGACTTTCTAGTGCTAGGCAGAGCAAGAATGACAAGGATGGCCTGGGGTCAAGTGTATGTTAGTCATGTATGCCTGTCTAGGGGGCCTCAAGGGTTCTCTCTGCTACACAGTTAACCTGGTGTGAGCTGGAACTAAAAGGGAACCCTTGGGCGTACATACAACACCATCATTCCAGGAGGAAGAGATTTTTGTGAAGGAGGAAGTAAATTTCGTGTAAAGTGGATTCTGACAAATCACTTTTCCCCTTTGTGAGGCATTCTCCTGTTTATTCTTCCTCTACTCTCTTTGATTTAATGCTACTAGGTTAGTAGAGCCTGGGGATTGAAATACAAAGGCAGCCCATGCTGCCAGCTTGCCTCGACCTGGCACTGAAGGTTAAAAGTTCATGCACTGCTGTGAAGTTGGTACATTGCTCATCCAGGTCATGGGGGTGGAAGCCAGATGTGGGTGTGGGGCTGCAGCCCTGGTTAGTGCTAAAGAGTGTGCAATTGGCATGTCTCTTGTCTCTGAGAAGCTGGAGGTGAGCTGGGCACAGAAGTGAGGTAGAAGGATTCAAGGCATTGAGAATCTGCCATTTATTTCCAAAGGAAACAGCTAACTGTTCTGGAAAATGAATCTGATGAATGTAATTGACATGGAGAAAGTAGAATGACTCTATTCTTTTTTTTTTCCCATTTATTTATTTTATTGCATTTTAGGTTTTGGGGTACATGTGAAGAACATGCAAAATTGTTGCATAGGTATACACGTGGCAGTGTGATTTGCTGCCTTCCTCCCCATCACCTACATCTGGCATTTCTCCCCTTGCTATCTCTCCCCAGCTCCCCACCCCCCACCGTCCCTCCCCTATTGCCCCCCAACTGACCCCAGTGTGTAGTGCTCCCCTCCCTGTGTCCATGTGTTCTCATTGTTCAATACCCGCCTATGAGCGAGAACATGTGGTGTTTGATCTTCTGCTCTTCTGTCAGTTTGCTGAGAATGATGGTTTCCAGGTTCATCCATGTCCCTACAAAGGACCCAAACTCATCGTTTTTGATGGCTGCATAATATTCCATGGTGTATATGTGCCACATTTTCCCTATCCAGTCTGTCGTCGATGGGCATTTGGGTTGGTTCCAGGTCTTTGCTATTGTAAACAGTGCTGCAATGAACATTCGTGTGCACGTGTCCTTATAGTAGAACGATTTATAATCCTTTGGATATATACCCAGTAATGGGATTGCTGGGTCAAATGGAATTTCTGTTTCTAGGTTCTCGAGGAATCGCCACACAGTCTTCCACAATGGTTGAACACTTTTACACTCCCACCAACAGTGTAAAAGTGTTCCTATTTCTCCACATCCTCTCCAGCATCTGTTGTCTCCAGATTTTTTAATGATCGCCATTCTAACTGGCATGAGATGATATCTCAATGTGGTTTTGATTTGCATTTCTCTGATGACCAGTGATGATGAGCATTTTTTCATGTTTGTTGTCCTCATATATGTCTTCTTTTGAAAAATGTCTGTTCATATCATTTGGCCACTTTTGAATGGGTTTATTTGTTTGTTTGTTTGTTTTTTTAAATCTGTTTAAGTTCTTTGTAGATTCTGGATATAGCCCTTTGTCAGATGAGTAGATTGCAAAAAATTTTTTCCCATTCTGTTGGTTACCAGTTCACTCTAATGACTGTTTGTTTTGCTGTGCAGAAGCTCTGGAGTTTAATTAAATACCATTTGTCTATTTTGGTTTTTGTTGCCACTGCTTTTGGTGTTTTAGTCATGAAGTCCTTGCCTACGCCTATGTCCTGAATGGTTTTCCCTAGGTTTTCTTCTAGAGTTTTTATGGTGTTAGATCTTATGTTTAAGTCTTTAATCCATCTGGAGTTAATTTTAGTGTAAGGTGTCAGGAAGTGGTCCAGTTTCTGCTTTCTGCACATGGCTAACCAGTTTTTCCAACACCATTTATTAAACAGGAATCCTTTCCCCATTGCTTGTTTTTGCTGGGTTTGTCAAAGATCAGATGGTTGTAGATGTCTGGAGTTGCCTCTGAGGCCTCTGTTGTGTTCCAGTGGTCTATATCTCTGTTTTGTCATCAGTACCATGCTGTTTTGATTACTGTAGCCTTGTATAGTTTGAAGTCAGGTAGCATTATGCCTCCAGCTTTGTTCTTTTTGCTTAGAATTGTCTTGGCTATGTGGGCTCTCTTTTGGTTCCAAATGAAGTTTAAGGTGGGTTTTTCCAGTTCTGTGAAGAGGGTCATATGTAGCTTGACGGGGATAGCATTGAATCTATAAATTACTTTGGGCAATATGGCCATTTTCACAATATTGATTCTTCCTAACCATGAGCATGGAATGTTTTTCCATCTGTTTCTGTCCTCTCTTATTTCATTGAGCAGTCGTTTGTAGTTCTCCTTGAAGAAGTCTTTTACATCCTTTGTTAGTTGTATTCCTAGGTATTTTATTACCTTTGTAGCAATTGTGAATGGCAGTTCATTCTTTTTTTTTTTTTTGAGATGGAGTTTCGCTCTTGTTACCCAGGCTGGAGTGCAATGGCGCGATCTTGGCTCACTGTAACCTCCGTCTCCTGGGTTCAAGCAATTCTCCTGCCTCAGCCTCCCGAGTAGCTGGGACTACAGGCGTGCGCCACCATGCCCAGCTAATTTTTGTATTTTTAGTAGAGACGGGGTTTCACCATGTTGACCAGGATGGTCTCGATCTCTTGACCTCATGATCCACCCGCCTCAGCCTCCCAAAGTGCTGGGATTACAAGCATGAGCCACCACGCCTGGCCGGGGCAGTTCATTCTTGATTTGGCTCTCTTTAAGTCTGTTATTGGTGTATAGGAATGCCTATGATTTCTGCACATTGATTTTGTATTCTGAGACTTGGCTGAAGTTGCTTATCAGTTTCAGGAGGTTTTGGGCTGAGATGATAGGGTCTTCTAAACATACAATCATGTCATCTGCAAACAGAGACAATTTGACTTTCTCCTTTCCTAATTGAATACCCCTTATTTCTTTTTCTCGCCTGACTGCTGTGGCTAGAACTTCCAGTACTATATTGAATAGGAGTGGTGAGAGAGGGCATCCTTGTCTAGTGCCAGATTTCAAAGGGAATACTTCCAGTTTTTGCCCATTCAGTATGATATTGGCTGTGAGTTTTCATAAATAGCTTTTATTATTTTGGGATACTTTCCTTCGATACCTAGTTTATTGAGAGTTTTTAGCATAAAGGGCCGTTGAATTTTGTCGAAGGCCTTCTCTGCATCCATTGAGATAATCATGTGGTTTTTGTCTTTGGTTCTGTTTATGTGGTGGATTACGTTTATAGACTTGCGTATGTTGAACCAGCCTTGCATCCCTGGGATGAAGCCTACTTGATCTTGGTGAATAAGCTTTTTGATGTGCTGTTGCAATCTGTTTGCCAGTATTTTATTGAAGATTTTTTCATCTATGTTCATCACCAATATTGGCCTGCAGTTTTCTTTTCTTGTTGAGTGTCTGCCGGGTTTTGGTATCAGGATGATGTTGGTCTCATAAAATGATTTGGGGAGGATTCCCTCTTTTTGGATTGTTTGGAATAGTTTGAGAAGGAGTGGTACCAGCTCCTCTTTGTATGTCTGGTAGAATTCAGCTGTGAGCCCCTCTGGACCTGGGCTTTTTTTGGTGGGTAGGCTATTAATTGCTGCCTCAACCTCAGCCCTTCTTATTGGTGTATTCAGGGTTTCAACTTCTTCCTGGTTTTGGCTTGGGAGGGTGCAAGTGTCAGGAATTTACCCATTTCTTTCAGGTTTACTGGTTGTGTGCATAAAGTTTTTTGCAGTAATATCTGATGATAGTTTGCATTTCTGTGGAATCAGTGGTGTTATCCCCTTTATTGTTTTTTATTGCATCTATTTGATTATTCTCTCTTTTCTTTTTTATTAATCTGGTTAGTGATCTGTCTATTTTGTTGATCTTATCAAAAAAC
The DNA here is from genome assembly GCF_009761245.1 of Sapajus apella. Lineage (NCBI taxonomy): Eukaryota > Metazoa > Chordata > Mammalia > Primates > Cebidae > Sapajus > Sapajus apella. The sequence goes on from NW_022436953.1 coordinate 23,359,026, forward strand.
CAGCTCCTGGATTTACTGATTTTTTGAACGTTTTTTTGTGTCTCTATCTCCTTCAGTTTGGCTCTGATCTTAGTTATCTCTTGTCTTCTGCTAGCTTTTGAGTTTTTTTGATTTTGCTCCTCTAGCTCTTTCAATTTTGATGATAGGGTGTCAATTTTAGATCTCTCCTTGCTTCTCATGTGGGCATTTATTGCTATAAATTTCCCTCTAGACACTGCTTTAAATGTGTCCCAGAGATTCTTATACCTTGTGTCTTCATTCTTGTTGGTTTCCAGGAACGTCTTTATTTCTGCCTTCGTTTCATTGTTTATCCAGTCAACATTCAGGTGTCAGTTTTTCAGTTTCCATGAAGTTGTGTGGTTCTGAGTTAGTTTCTGAAGTCTGAGTTCTAATTTGATTGCACTATGGTTTAAGAGACTGTTTGTTATGATTTCTGCTCTTTTGCATTTGCTGAGGTGTGATACTTCCAATAATGTGGTCGGTTTTAGAGTAGGTGTGATGTGGTGCTGAGAAGAATGTATATTCTGTGTATTTGGGGTGGAGAGTTCTGTAAATGTCTATTAGGTTTGCTTGGTCCAGATCTGAGTTCCAGTCCTGGATATCCTTGTTAATTTTCTGTCTCATTGATTTGTCTAACATTGACAGTGGAGTGTTAAAGTCTCCCACAATTACTGCGTGGGAGGCTAAGTCTTTTGTATGTCATTAAGAACTTGCTTTATGTATCTGGGTGCTCCTGTATTGGGTGTGTATATATTTAGGATCGTTAGCTCTTCTTATTGCATCGATCCTTTTAGCATTATGTAATGTCCTTCTTTGTCTCTTTTGATCTTTGTTAGTTTAAAGTCTATTTTATCAGAGACTAAGATTGTAACTCCTACTTTTTTTCTCTCCATTTGCTTGGTAAATCTTCCTCCATCCGTTTATTTTGAGACTGTGTGCGTCATTGCACTTGAGAGTGGTTTCCTCGGTACAGCACACCGATAGGTTTTGACTCTTTATCCAATTTGCCAGTCTGTGTATTTTGAGTGGGGCATTTAGCCTATTTACATTTAAGGTTAATATTGTTATGTGTGAATTTGATCCTGCCATTTTTATGCTAGCTGGTTGTTTTGCCCATTGGTTGATGCAGTTTCTTCATTGTGTTGATGTTCTTTACCATTTTGTATGTTTTTGGAGTGGCTGGTACTGGTTGTTCCTTTCCTTGTTTAGTGTGTCTTTCAGAAGCTCTTGTAAGGCAGGCCTGGTGGTGACAAAATCTCTTAACAATTGCTTGTCTATAAATGATTTTCTTTCTCCTTTGCTTATGAAGCTTAGTTTGGCTGGATATGAAATTCCAGGTGGAAAGTTCTTTTGTTTAAGGATGTTGAATATTGGCCCCCACTCTCTTCTGGCTCGTAGGGTTTCTGCTGAGAGATCCTCTGTGAGTCTGATGGGCTTCCCTTTGTGGGTAACCTGACCTTTCTCTTTGGCTGCCTTTAGTATTTTTTCCTTCATTTCAACTCTGGAGAATCTGATGATTATGTGCCTTGGGGTTGCTCTTTTTGAGGAATATCTTTGTGGTGTTCTCTTTATTTCCTGGACTTGATTATTGGCCTGCCTTGCTAGGTTGGGGAAGTTCTCCTGGATAATATTCTGAAGAGTGTTTTCCAGCTTGGATTCGTTCTCTCTGTCACATTCAGGTACACCTATCAAATGTAGATTAGGTCTTTTCACATAATCCCATATATCTTGGAGGCTTTGTTCATTTCTTTTTACTATCCTTTCTGTAATCTTGCCTTCTCATTTTATTTCATTGAGTTGATCTTCAATCTCTGATATCCTTTCTTCTGTTTGTTCGATTCAGCTATTGAAACTTGTGTATGCTTTGTGAAGTTCTTGTGTTGTGTTTTTCTGCTCCATTAAGTCATTAATATTCTTCTCTAAGCTGTTTATTCTTGTTAGCATTTTGTCAAACCTTTTCTAAAGGTTCTTAGTTTCTTTGCATTGGGTTAGAATATGTTCTTTTAGCTCAGAGAATTTTGTTATTACCCACTTTTTGAAGCCTGTTTCTGTCAATTCATCAGACTCATTCTCCATCCAGCCTTGTTCCCTTGCTGGTGAGGAGTTGTGATCCCTTGGAGTAGCAGATGTATTCTGGTTTTGGGTGTTTTCATCCTTTTTGTGCTGGTTTCTTCCCATTTTTGTGAATTTATCTACCTGTGGTCTTTGTAGTTGGTGACTTTCAGATTGGGTCTTTGAGTGGACGTCCTTTTTGTTGATGATGAAGTTATTTCTTTCTGTTTCTTAGTTTTCCTTCTAACAGTCAGGCCCCCCTGCTGTAGGACTGCTGGAGGTCCACTCCAGACCCTGCTTGCCTGGGGATCACCTTCAGTGGCTGCAGAACAGTAAGGGCTGCTGCCAGTTTCTTCTTCTGTTATCTTTGTCCCAGAATGATACCTGCCAGATGTCAGCCTGAGCTCTCCTTTATGAGGTGTTTCTTTGGATATATGGAGGTCAGGGAGCTGCTTGAGGAGACAGTCTGTTCCTTATAGGAGCTCAAGTGCTGAACTGTGAGCTCTGTTTTTCCATTCAGAGCTGCTGGGCAGATATGTTTAAGTCTGCTGTAGTGGAACTTGTAACTGCCCTTTTTCCCCAGGTGCTCTGTCCTGGGAAGGTGGGGCTTTACTATAAGTCCCTGTCATTCTGCTGCCATTTTTCAGAGCTGCCCTGCCCGGTGAGGAGGTAGCCTAGTCACAGTTTGCCAGCAGAGGTGTTGCTGAGCTGCTGTGGGCTCTGCCCAGCTACTGTTTGAACTTCCTTGCAGTTTTGTTTATAGACATGTAGTTAGAACTGCCTCGATAATGGCAGTCTGTCTCAGTAACGGTGGACTGTCTCTGTAATTGCGGACTGCCTTGGTAATGGTGGACTGCCTCAGTAATGGTGGAGTGCCTGGGTAGTGGTGGACTGCCTTGGTAATGGAGGATGCCCTTCCCCCCACAGAACTGGACTGTTCTGGGTCCAGATGTGCTTGCTGTGAAACTCTCAATCCAGAGCATTTCAGATTGCTGGTCTTTGTTGGGGGTGGGACCCGGTGATGGCTCCCTGTTTCAGCCCCCTTTTCTTCAGTTGAATGGGTGACTTTGTCTCCCAGGTGTTCCAGGCGCCAGTTGAAATGGCGCCCAGATTTGTGTGAGTTTTTGTGAGGAGACCCACTGTGCCAGCTGAAACAGCCATGCTGGAGACTTGTGTCGCTTTTCTGCCCGGGAATCTCTTAGACTGTGGGTAGTAAAAACTTGTTTGGAAATGTGGTGATCATTCACCCTTTGCATTCTTGCTGGGAACTGCACTCCGGTGCTGTTCCTAATCAGCCATCCTGGATCGTCTCCAGAGTGGAGAACTTTCTGTGAGACATCATGCCATCAAATCTACTAGTTAGAGCCCCAGCTCCTGTTTGTAAATTCTTGTCTGCTTCGCTCCTCTTCTCTACTGCTCACTCTCCTGCCTCTGACTGCCCCATTCCCAGAACATCTTTCTCTGGACATATTTCTACACCCTAAAGCTATAATTGCTATGGGAAGCTTCATATCAGCCTCCTCAGAAAGTAAATTCTTAAGACGATTTTAATATCTGATAATAACAAGGGTTTTTTTTTTCTCTTAAAAAAGGAGGTCTGGAGATGCAGTCCCTTCCACTCCAACCCCAAGGAATTAATCCTAATGGTGGATTTTCAGACTCAGTCTTGGGTGGAGGCTGAACAGCCTTTCATATTTCAGCCTGGGGCAGGTGCAGTTTAAAAGAGTATTTGCTCTCTTTTTTCAGCAAGGCTCCCTCTCCCTCCTGGGTGTACAGAGTTGAGATGAGTGTGTGTCTGAGATCCAGGTGTCTATGTTTACTGAAGCTGGAACAGCTCTGAGCCTCATTTAATTAAGTCAGTGTCTGATTTTGTTTTCCAAGTTCTTAACTGTGGCAGAAAACACCAACTAATAAAATGCCAGGAAAGTACAGCTTCCCCCAGTAGACCCCAGAATCATGTTTAATAATCATTCCAGTTATTTCTATGGGGGTGCCTTTCTTCCCAAACACTCTGCCTTACAAGGTTGGGGGGGTGTCCCTCAGAAACTGGTCCTGAGCCACGGATTCAGGTGCAAGTGGTTTATGAAGGAAGAGGGGAGGAAGGAGTAGGATTCATAAAGGGTGTGCTGCTAGGGGAAGGGAGTTGTAGAGGCAAAGATGGGAAGGGAAGGGGGCCAAGCAGGTTCTGATTTGTGAAGATCCAGTTTCAGCCTGAGCCAGAGGGGAGCTCTGGAGTGTGAGTTGCACCTCAGAGTTTGTCTTCTGGAGGAAAGGGAGCCTAGTCCCAACACCGGTCAGCCAGAGGCTACCAGCCACCCCATGGGATACAGATGTCCAGATATTTCCACTCTCCACATAGTGAGGTGGTCTCTGGAACCATAAGGGTGATGCTCTGAGTGGCTTGTAGTTATGAGCTGTCAGCAGATGCTGGAGCATGGGAACACAGCACCGGGAAGGGGATCCAAAGGGATCCAAGTAGGGTCAGTGGTGTCTGCTGCAAATGTTCACCCCCTCCCTCTCTAGAGGGCACCTACAACAGGCTCATTCAATGTGGCTAAAAAACTGTTAATCAGAATATGTCACCCAAGTATCCCTGTTTGGCATATCGATTAGTTTCAGCTGGTTATTTTAAGAAACTGCAGATCCAGGAGTAGATCTGAAAAGTTGCCCTTTTGTAAAAACAATGGACGTCTCTAAAGGGAATTTTCATTAGTCATTAGAGCTGCTCTGACAGCTTTTATTATTTGAGGGACTTTCATCTGCATAACAAAACAACCTCTATTCACCATATATTTCCTTCCCTCACCCTCTGTATTAGTCTGTTTTGCATTGCTGTAAAGAAATACCTGAAGCTGGGTAATTTGTGAACAAAGAGGTTTATTGGGCTCAGAGTTTTACAGGGACAAGCATGGTGCCAGCGCCTGCTCAGCTTCTGGGGAGGCCTTTTTTTTTAACTTGCGGAAGAAGGCCACAGGGGAGCAGGCATGTCACGTCGTGAGAGAAGGAGCAAGAGAGAGAGAGGAGGAAGTGCCAGGCTCCTTTAAACAATGAACAGAGTGAGAACTCACTCATTACCATGGGGAGGGCACCAAGTCATTCATGAGGGACCTGCCCCCATGATCCAAACACCTCTCACCAGGCCCCACCTCCAACACTGAGGATCACATTTCCACATGAGATTTGGAGGGAACAAACATCCAGACTATATCAACTTGTGTTGCCCCTTCTACTCCTTTCTGTAGCTTAGGATGCTGTATAAGCCCCAATCATCTGGCCACTTCCTTGAGTCTCAAATGTTGGTGGGACTCCACTGCATGTGTACATACTAATATGATTTTTCTCCTGTTAATCTATCTTCTGTCAGTTTCATTCCCAGACTAGCCAGGGCCCTAGAAGAGTAGAGAGAGGCATGTGTTTTCCTCTCCTACAAACATTTCTGGAGATGCTGCAGTAGGACTTCATTAAGGTGGTGAATAAGCTCTCCGTGTCTTCAAAACAAGAAGGTTTGGCTGATTATTCTGTCGAGACTAGAAGACAGCTGAGGGAGAATTGCTGCTTTCACTTCCTGGGCTGTTTCCCTCCTGAACTGTGGTGGTGCATTTGAGACTGGCTTTCCATTGCCTGAGCTCACACAACAGTGGCCAGCCCTAAGGCACTGGAAAGTCTCTGGGATTGAAATCAGGATTGAAATCAGCTACCACAGTCTACTTTCTGTCTCTGTAGAATTGCCTATTCTGGACAATTTTATATAAATGAAATCATGTAATAGGTGGCTTTTTGTATCTAACTTCTTTCACTTAGCGTGAAGTTTTCAAGATTCATCCATGTTGCAGTATGTATCTGTACCTCATTCTTTTTTATTGCTGGATAATATTCCATTTTTGGGTTTGCCACATTTTGTTTATCCATTCGTTGGTTGACATTTCAGTGTTTCTACTTTTTTGCTATTACGAATAATACCACTAGAAATGTTCATGTACAAGTTTTTGTGTGGACATGTGTTTTCATTTCCTTTGAGCAGATACCCAGGAGTGGAATTGCTGGGTCATATGCTAACTCATATTTACATAGGCCATTTCTGATCTTCTAAGAATCCTGTAAAACAGAAATTATTATTCCCATTTTACTGATGAGACAACTGAGGCAGGGGGCGGTTAAACATCTTGCCAAGGAGACACAGCCAGTAAGTGGCTGAGACTGGATTTGAACCCAAGTCTTTCCAATTCCAAGGCCATGTTTTTTCTTACTATGCTCAAAAGGCAAGGTTTATCTTGGTTTCTGGTCTTACACATGTTAGTGTCAGAAGGCTACTAAGGGCTTGTGGAATCAGCTTCCTACATGTGGCTCTCACTTTCAAATCACAAGAGCTATTCTACTAGGAAGCTGGTGGAGTAAAGTCCAACATGAACTGGACCTAAATGGAATTCTCTCTCTACAGCGATGTTTAGATGTTTCAAACGTGCTAGGACCTCAAATGTAAACACCTTCCTTAGGAATGCCCAAGGTATAAGTTGCTGATTAGTGACTGTTAGTGCATTTTCATCTTCTTTCTTTCTCTCAGCAGTTCCTATCCGACAGCTGTTACTGTAGGAATAAGCTCTGCCTGCTGCTGCCAGATTGTTGTTACAATAACATGCACCTTTGACAATTCGTGGTAGCTTTGTGTTTCTCTTGTTGTGTTGATTTTCACCTCTGGGAGAGCACACAGCGTATGGCGTGGAAGTCGCTGACTTTATAATCATGTGTTCAGGAACCACTGAAAGGAGGTTCTGGTTATGGAAGCAAAGGTAGACAGAATGTGGGGTGTGGTTTCCAAAGTGGAAATACAGTATTTCGCTGGATTGATTTCTTTTTCCAGAATATTGCTATTTATAAAGAGATGGTATGCTAAAAGAGCATCAAAAAGAAATCTGTAGTGACAGTTCACATGTGTATACCATAGAACCTGTTTCTAAAAAGCCAGCTGCTTTGATAATATTTAAGACCATTAATTCTGTGATCTGGGGAAGGAAGCAGACAGGGTCATTAGGCAACCTTACTTTCATTATAAAACTTATATGAGATAAGAAACATTTATATAAACCCATCCCAACACAATCATTTTTAGCATTTTCCTACATTTCCTTCTAGTCTTTTTTTTTTCTTTATGTATAGGATTCAAAACAAATTTGGTTCTAAGACATGTACATAATTTTACATCACCTTGTTCTTTATTATAACTATATGATGTGTATTTTAATTTTCCCCATATTATTACATCATTTTAATAATAATATTAAATGGCATTTAAGCATTTCATTAGATATGACAATCTGTTTTATTATTTGCCAACAGTGGACATTTAGATTGTTTTCTTTGCCTTGCTATATTGTTTATTTTGTTTTGTCTTTTTAGAAACAGCATCCTCCTATGTTGCCCAGGCTGGTCTCAAACTCCTGCCCTCAGATCTTCCCACCTCAGTCTCCTGAGTAGGTGGGATTACACATGCAAGTCCAGACTGTACCTGGCTGCCTTGCTATTCTTAATAACATCTTTTCCTTAGGAGAAATTCTCAGAGGACAAATTTAGAAGGGTCTCTAATGACTGTTGTCAAATCGTTTTCCAAAACGATTGAGCTCATTTCCACTTCTCTTAGCAGTGTGAGAGTGTTGGTTCCACCACGTCTTCACCAGCATAGCACTGGCTGGTATTGGTAAATTCAGGTACTGGGAATGAAGTTGAGCTCAAAGAGAAGATAAATCCTATTCTCTATCTCTGAGGAGTGTTCCAGGAAGGCAGAAAACTCATTTTGGGGAGGGAAATATTGGGATATGTGGTGAAAGGGGGTCATGATGGGGAAGGAAGACTTCAGCAAACTTTTAAAAATTTTGATTTTTTTAATGGATTGTTTCCTACCTCTTGTCTAAGTCCTGGGAACTTGTCATAAATTCCCTGCAGAGAGACGTGTGGGCATGTAAAAGTAAGCCCAGCTCTTTGGGGCCTAAAGGACTCATGATCTTCCAGGGCTGGCCATCCAGGTGCCACTTGTGGGGAAAGCCTCCTTCCTCAGGGGCAGAAGCAGAGCAGAACCAACAGCCATGGAGCAGAGACCAAGGCTGGCTGGAGGCTGGTGGCAGAACATTAAGTGTCATGGTAGCAAAACGGCATTTTCAGAGGAAGTGGAGGTAGCAGCAGTGGGATGGGGGAATGAGGCATCTTTGTGGGGATGGCCTTGCTGGGTCAGCTGGGAGTGTGTTTGTGTCCATGTATGTTTGTGTATAAAGCGCAGCAATGACCAGCACAGCCCCAGGGCTGAACTGGGCTAAAGAGCTGCAGAATAGTTATACAGTAGGCAGTAATAATTGTTATTATATGAAAGCACCTTTATTTGTCAGATTGTTTTATGTGCCAGGCTTGGTTTCAGCTGTTGGCTTCCTGGTCACCCTGGCTGGCGGGGGCTCATCCTGGAAAGGGAGAGGACTGGCCAAGAGGATCCTTACCATCTTCATTCATTCATTCATTCATTCAGTGAATCTTTATTCTGGAGCAAGCCCTGGGGATATGGTTCTGAGCAATGGAGGAGATCCCTTTCTCTTCTTCCTCAGAGCCGAGTCCAGCAGGGCTGGCTTCATGGGTGTCTGACCCATGCAGTTGTACAGGGCTCTGGGCTCAGAAGGGCTTCAATCTTGGTTTAATGCTCTGTGGTTGCCATCTTGAAATTTGTACTACTTTTATCTTTGGATCTGGACCTTATCAGTGACATCTGATAGGCAGTGGAGCATCTGCATGAGTAGAGGAGGCACACACAATGCCCGCAGTGCCTGCTGTTCTCCATTTGCAGGTGTGTTCACAGTGTCCCATAAACATAGAATTCTTGCAGCCCACTGTGGGAGCTCAGTAAGACACAAAGTGAGTACAAGGTAAGTGTGATATGAATGTGTTACATTTACCACTTAGGAAGTGGGGAACCGACAGCACCAAGAAGCCACACTTTCCATTTGAACCAGAATTTGCTTTGACTGCAGAAAGAAGGTGATGGTGTTCTAAGAAACGTGAATGTCCATTGTGCCCTATCAGAACCCTTCTTACTTGTGTTTAGCCAACCACTATGCTGAAAATGCTTACACAGGAGGAAGGAAAAGAGAGGGAAGGCCACAATTCCTCCTTACACATCAGAAACCTGACTGGTAAGAGTGTTCTTAGAATATTCCCATATGGAGAAGGGAGTTGGTTGTGTGCAGCATTCCCGCTGCTTGGGTAAAAGCAAAATATTCATGTTTGTGTAAGGTACAAATTGTGTGCAAATCATGTGATTTTGGTGATTCCACATGTCTGTTAAATGCTCTTATATTTGCATTTAAAATTGCATTTAAAATTGGTATTGTGCAATATACAGAAGAGTGGTAAAATTCATGCTAATAATTTTCTATTTTATTTCTTTTTTTAAAACTTAGAATGACAGTAAATACTAGGTTGGTGCAAAAGTAATTGTGGTTTTTGCTATTACTTTTAATAGCAAATATAATAACACCATGACACGTAGGGCAAGCAAGAGAAATTGCAGAAAATGAAGAAAAAAGTTTTATATTTTAGCGTCTTTAATGACACTTTTTGGCTGTTTTTTTGAACAAAGTTCTCTGCATTTCATTTTTACACTGGTCCTTGCAAATTCAATGGCTAGTCCTGCGGCTGAGTTTGTGACTACAAAGAGGTCAAATCCTCTCTTTTCTTCTTCTTCTTCTTCATTTTTTTTGAGATGGAGTCTAGCTCTGTCTCCCTGACTGGAGTGCAGTGGCATGATCTTGGCTTATTGCAGCCTCTGCTTCCCAGGTTCAAGTGATTCTCTGCCTCAGCCTCCCTAGTAGCTGGGATTACAGGTGTGTTCCACCACACCTGGCTAATTTTCTGTGTATTTTTTATTGGAGATGGGGTTTTGCCACATTGACCAGTCTGGTCTTGAACTCTTGGCCTCAAGTGATCTGTCCACCTTGGCCTCCCAAAGTGCTGGGATTACAGGCATGAACCACTGCACCTGGTCCCTCTCTCTTCGATTGCATCCTGGACCCTGGATACTTCCACTAGCTGATCTGGTCTGGTGGAGATGCCTTAGTAAGAGGCAAGGTTGTGAGGTAGAAAGAACCTGAGACGTGCATTGGTAGACTTGAGTTAGAATCCCATCTCTGGCTAAGTTGCTGTCAGCATGTCATCTACCTGCTCAGCGCTCCTGTCTTCTCATTTTAAGAATGGCACAGTGATGCCTACTTCTCAGGTTATTGTGAGGACTGTCATCATTGTTATCATCATCAGCAGCAGTGTAGGACAGGCACTGGAAGGTTAGGAAGGAGAAGGTACAGGCTTGTTGGGACAGAGTTGGTAAGGCAATGATTTGAGATAGGTAGAGAAACTCATCTACCGATACAAGGTTGTGGCTACCATTCCATTCTGTGGGCCCAAGCTTTAGTTTCCCATCTGTAAAATGGGCACTTACCATTGATTCCCATTTCTGCTCCCACCACCCATTCTGGGAAATTACAAGGGGCTGGAAGAATAGCCCAAATAGCAACTCACAGTCCCAGACTAAGTCACAAAGGGAAGCCCTAAGAAAGGGATATACCATTTCCCAGTCCCAAATTATGTTCAGGTAATTATGCTGATAGGTAGAGCAGGTGAGACAATGTTGATTCATAAATACTTGGTTTACTAGTACTGGGAGCAATTGTTTCAGTGGAGAAATAGGTAGAGTCTGTGTATTGCCTACAAGTTCTGAGTACACAGGCTCAAATAACCCCTTTATGGACAGTGCAGATTCTCCCTTCCATGAGCTTATTCTTTGTTGCAGACATCTTCCTGTATTAGTTTGTTCTCACACTGCTATCAAGAACTACCTGAGACTGGGTAATTTATGAAGATATGAGGTTTAATTGACTCACCGTTCCACAGGCTTAACAGGAAGCATGACTGGGAGTCCTCAGGAAACTTACAATCATAGTGGAAGGTGAAGGAAAGCAAGTACCTTCTTCTGGTGGCAGAGCAGGAGAGAAAGAGAAAGGGGCAAGTGCCGCACATTTAAACCATTAGATCTCATGAGAAGTCACTATCATGAGAACAGCATGTGGGAAATCTGGCCCCATGATCCAATCACCTCCCACCAGGTCCCTCCCCTGACATGGTGGGGATTACAATTTGATGCGAGATTTGGGTTGGGACACGGAGTCAAATCATATCAACTCCTAAACTGCTTTTGAGACAAAGGCAGATTCACCGTGAAATGAATGAAGCTTCAATCCCTCCCAAGACTCCAGAGATGTGTTCATGTGGTCATATGTTTTTGCAAAATTTATAACAGTAGGATTTGGGCTGTGAGTGATTATGCCTTCTGCTTCTTTCCACTCTTTTTCATACACTTCTCCTTATGTCAGGTGCTGCTGGAGGTTGAGTGTGTTGCTATTCACTTGGGTGGTTGGTAAAATATTGCAGAAAATGTTTAGGAAAAGTTATAGATTAGTCTCAAACCTTTTGGAAGGATGGTAGCCAGCTGGTCCATTAAGTTAGGGAGAAAATAGGGATGAGGCTTTCCCGGTTAAGTCTGTTTACCCCACATCCCTTTGTCTCCACTCTGTTTACTCATGTAAATGTTGTGCTGGGTGGCTCTCTCAGTGGGAGATCAAAGGGGAATTACCTGTTAATAGTGTTTACTCTGGGCCGGGAATCTAAAGCTTTTATCATTCGTAAAACCACTCTTTTAACCACGTTAATTATCCACAAGTATGTTAACCTAGAATGTCTGTTGTAAAATCTTGATGGAATAAAAGTTTGGAGAGACAGAGGGTCTGGGTCAATTGGCTGCGTTTTGCCCTCTGAAAGCAACCAACAGCCATCCCTAGCCCACTTGAATCACTGTAATGGTGTGAGAGTGCATTCATTCATCTGTCATTAAGTCAGGGTCTGCAGGTCAGACTTCTGCTGGTGGTGACCCACGTTTTAGGTGGTAACCCCGATGTGATTGAGGGCACATGAGTGCATGCTGGGACCCAGATAAAGGGAGTTGAATGGGGGTAATTAGTGGGAGTTATTGCTGTAGATCTTGTTTTTTTCTCCCTGTGATTTGTGGTTCTTTCTGTGTATAAATATTTCTAGCCACCTTGGCACAGGAGATGCTTCCAGGACACTCCCACCACCCACTGTGTGAGTCTTCCTGAGTCAGGCCTGCAGGTGTAACAACAGAGATTATGTGGCCCTGGAGGAGAAATAAGATCGAACATAGAGCCAGATGCTAGTCTGTGGAAAACCCTTCCATTCATCAGACGTGTAAAGTTAGAAGTAGTGGAATCATTTCTTGCCACTTACTCAAAATAGACGTTCTTTCCTGTCAAGAATATATGTTAATGAAATGCATACAATTATAAACATACCACAATAAATTGCAATGGCTTTTTTTTTTTGGATGGATGTCATGTAATACAAAATTCATCAGAATTTTTGGTTGTAGAGCACAAATGCAAATGTGTGTGGCAGTGCTATAAACAATGAATATGTTTTTGTAGGAAGATGTTTATTTTATGCATTCCAAATATATTGAGCCATTAACAAATTATGAAGCTGAAATTTTTTTTCTAAATTTTGTGTAATAAAAAACAATTTGGATCAACTATGCTAGAGAAAGATTGAATTGTTTTTCTATTCTCTTTGTAGAAAATGATATAAAATCACTGTCTCATAAGAAAGGCAAACGAAGTCTATGCAGCCGACAATGAAGGAAAATAAGATTATAAATGTAGGGCAGGCAGTTAAATAATAAAAATGTCATTTTATAAATGGACTCTGAATGTTTTTCAGCTTTTAAAAATTTATAATTTGTCATTTCTTTTCTCATTAGAAATATCCAATTTTGTACCTAATTTTGCATTTGCGTTTTTAAAAATTGTGGTAAAAAAGCATATCACCTGGAATCCCAGCACTTTGGGAGACTGAGGCAGGCGAATCACCTGAGGTCAGGAGTTTGAGACCAGACTGGCCAACATAGTGAAACCCCGTCTCTACTAAAAATAGAAAAATTAGCCAAGTATGGTGGCAGGCACCTGTAATTCCAGCTACTCAGGATGCTGAGGCAGGAGAATCATTTGAACTTGGGAGGTGGAGTTTGCAGTAAGCCGAGATAGTGCCATTGCACTCCAGCCTGGACAATAACAACGAAACTCCATCTCAGAAGAAAAAATTAATTAAAATAAAAAGCACTTTACATAAAATATACCTTCCTAAATGTTTAAGTATACAGTACAGTATTGTTAAATATATGCACATTGTTGTAATGTGTATTTTCATTAACCTTTTTCCTGCAAGAATGTCCCCAAATTATATAAATTTCAGCACTGAGACCCAAATCCACCCCGACTCCAAGAACTTCTTTCATTGTGGCTCTTTTGAAACCATATATTTCTTCCTTTTTTTCTCTTCTTTTCTTTTTTAGATGACAGCTTTATAGTACCTTTATTGAGATATAATTCACGTATCATAAAATTCACTCTTTTAAAGTGTACGGTCATTTTTAGTATATTCACAGAATTGTACAACTGTCACCACTATCTAATTTCAGAACATTTTCATCATCCCTGAGAAAGAAGCCCTATATCCATTAGCAATCACTCCCTGTTTTCCCTCCCCTTCATCCCCAGAAACCACGAATCTACTTCTGTCTTTATGAGTTCCCTTATTTCAGACATTTCATATGAATGGGATTATATCATATATGGTCCTTTGTGACTGACTTTTTAACTTAGTATAGTTTTTAAAGTTCATCCATGTTGATGCATGTGTCAGAACCGAATTCTTTTTATGACAGAATAATATTCCATTGTAATTATATGCCACTTTTTTCCATCTATTAATGAATTGGTAGATATTTGGGTTATTTCCACCTTTTGGCCAATATGAACAATATTGTTATGAACCTTCCTGTACAAGTGTTTTCATTTCCCTTGGGTTTTTGATTCTACCTAGGAATAGAAGTTCCAATTTCTCCAAAGCCTCACCAATGCTTATTGTGTGTCTTTTTGATTTTAGCCATCCTAGTGGGTGTGAAAAATATCTTACTCCACATTTAGTTAATGCTTCACTTTTTTACTTAGAGCTGTTTCATTAACACATGGAGGGACTTCCATTATACTTGGATTGTAGGGACAAGAATATAGACATTCATAGTTGTTTAAGCGACATACCAACAAATTCAAACTTGTGTAGTTCATTCTCTTCAAGCCTTTGGTCGTATTTGTTCAAACTCTAATTATATTCTTGTCTTATTTCATCTTTAAAGTTTAAAATATCCAGACAATGTGTAGACCCCTCTATTTTACTGCAGGACAACTTTTTGAGAAGGGAGTATTCTATCGCCAGCCATGTGGAACTGTGAGTCCATTAAACTTCTTTTTCTTTATAAATTACCCAGTCTTGTATGTCTTTATCAGCAGGATGAAAATGAGTTAATACAGCAGAGTTCCCTCTGGGAGGTCTCTGAATTTTGAAGAGGTGATGGGTATGAGTAAGAGGATGAGCTGAAAGGGCATTCAGAATAGGAATGACATGTGAGTTATGATGATATTACATTCCTTTATTGGAAGAACAGACAGAAAGGAAGTTCACTGGACTCAGAGTGGCTACCATGGCCAATCCCCCTGGAGAAGATGGACTACAGGAAGTTCTCTGTGCACAGGTGTCCCCTTTCTGTCATGTGACCCTATTTCCTTGGCTACTACTGGTCAGACTAGGCCTTCAAGCCCTGGCCAAATGCCAGTATCTCTGACAAAGGTTCAACCCAGCTCCCTGATCCTCAGGGGTCCACAGATGGCTTTTAGCACATGTGAACACCCTAAAATTATGTGTAAAATGTACTGTTTCCCTTCACATACTTTTCTGGTAAGCATATCCATGACTTGTTACATTATCCATACTTTTATTATATAAAGGGGATAGAGCTTGACCCTGGAAGAGAAGAACCAGGATTTAAGGAAATAAAATGAGATTGACAACATGCACATAATGTACATTTATGAAAATGCATAATTATGTACTCATTTTGTAAGAGTGCAAACAAGAAGGTGCACATTGAGCACTTTGGAGAGGTTGCCTATGGTGGTGGAGGGAAGGTGGGAGATGGGAGTGTGGTCTGGAACTAAAAGAAGAAAAAAAAACCAATATGTAGGCCAGTGGTGGCCTCTCAAGTGACCAGCCTTAAGAACGCTGGTCAATAGAGCACTCCTTGTTGGAAGATGACCAACTGAGAGATGAAACCCTTTCTCCAGGGAGTTTTTGACTGGAGGTTTGGAGAGTGGTGTGAATGGAAGCAATTGCAGGATGAGAGCTGAGCCTGGCAGAGCCCTGGGGAGGGGAGCAGATGCTTGCTTCTGCAGAGGTGACAAGATGGATGGGCTGCCACAGCTGTGCTTGGGTCACCGCAGCGACTTGAGCTAATGCAGAGGGAGAAGCTGCCTCATGATGCCTTCTTTGGTGCAGTCTCACTGCAGATCTGGAATGCAGAGAGAGGCTCCTAGGACTTGCATCCTAGGTTGCTTCAAGGCAACAGCAACACAAACAATGTTTAAATGGTGAGGAGACTGTGAACCTGTGAGTGAAGCAAGGGTCCCAGTGTCTCAGAAAGTCAAAAGCCCACGGGTGTAGACTTGTCCTGTTTTTGTGTCCCTCAACCTGGCTGCTTTTCCAGGTGGGCAAACCATGAGGCCTTGTTTGTGCCCATTGGGTTAATGCAGCTGGTTAACATGCATCAGGCTGAATGTCTGCAGAAATAATAGTGCTGCTCCCAGGCTCTCCTAAGCAGCACATCGGCTCGCTGTTGTTGGCAGAGGCCTGGAGAGGCGGTGTTTTAAAATGGGCTCTGGGTCAAAACAAAAGTTAGATCATTAGGAGAATTGCATTTCTCTGTGGAGGAGCTGGGGCGCACAGCTGGGTTGCTGTGTTGGCTCCTGCCCATTTTGGGAAGGGAGGAGACACATTTATGCCCACATAAATTACACATCGGGTTAATGACAAAGTGCTTATTTCCAGGCTCAATGGAACAGCATGGTTCTTGCCTGTGGTGGCCCTCTGAGGCACTTGCTGCCATTTAAGCATTCTTAATTAGTGGTGTGCTATGAAGCAGTTTGTTATGAGCTATTCCCAGCTCCCTAGGGTGAGTCCATGTTCCGTGACAAGTATGATTCTCCACTTTTTTTTTTTTAAGTTGAGGAGTAGTTTGATTCCTTGAAATATTCTTTTTCAAGAGCAGAAACATCACAATAGATCTCAATTTAGTAAAAAAAATACATGATAATTAATGTCACTTACAGTGTTGGACAAGATGGTCCCATCAAAATGTAGAAGGACCTCATGGTGTGACCTCACCTCCCACTCAAGGAGAAAGGTGTTTTGTTCTTGTTTTGTTTTTCAGCTGTGTGTCCCTGGAGTAGATTGTAAAAGTATATTACATAGTACTTGGCACATATTGTAGGGTCAGTACATATTGGCTATTATTATAATTAATTTATGCAGCACTCAGTTCAGTATCTGGCATATGGTGGGCATTCTAACAATGCTCTTACCTTCCTTCTCTTGCACCTCAGAGAGCGGACTCTTTAGCCTTTGTCTAATCTGCGGAGTCACCAACTCTAGGGGCTGAAATGAAGCCTTACCTCCAACCTGAGGTGTGAATTCTTTTTTTTCTCTATATATTTTTATTATACTTTAAGTTCTGGGGTACATGTGCAGATCTTCCAGGATTGTTACATAAGTATGCACATGCCATCATGGTAATCCCCCTGTCACCTACATTAGGTGTTTCTCCCAATGTTATCCCTCCCCAGTCTCCCCACCCCCTGCTATCCCTTCCTTAGCTCCCCACTCCCAACAGACCCCAGTGTGTGATATTCCTCTTCCTGTGTCCATGTGTTCTTATTGTTCAACACCCACCTATTGAGAGAGAACATGTGGTGTTTGGTTTTTCTGTACTTCAGTCAGTTTGCTGAGAATGATGGTTTCCAGATTCATCCATGTCCCTACAAAGGACATGAACTCATCTTTTTATGGCTGCATAGTATCCCGTGATATATATATGCCACATTTTCTTTATACAATCTGTCATTGATGGGCATTTGGGTTGGTTCCAGGTCTTTGTTATTGTAAACAATGCCACAATGAACATACATGTGCATGTGTCTTTATAATAGAACAATTTATAATCCTTTGGGTATATACCCAGTAATGGGATTGCTGGGTCAAGTGGTATTTCTATTTCTAGATCCTGAGGAATAGCCACACTGCCTTCCACAATGATTGAACTAATTTACACTCCCACCAACAGTGTAAAAACATTCCTATTTCTCCACATTCTCTCTAGTATCTGCTGTCTCCAGATTTTTTAATGATTGCCATTCTAACTAGTGTGAGATGGTATCTCAATGTGGTTTTGATTTGCATTTCTGTAATGACCAGTGATGATGAACATTTTTTCATATGTTTGTTGGCAGCATAAATGTCTTCTTTTGAAAAGTGTCTGTTCATATCCTTTGCCCACTTTTTGATAGGGTGGTTTGTTTTTTCTTGTAAATTTGTTTTAGTTCTTTGTAGATTCTGGATATTAGCCTTTTGTCAGATGGGTAGCCTACAAAGATTTTTTTCTCATTCTGTTGGTTGCTGGTTCGCTCTAGTGATTGTTTCAATCTTTAGCATCCTTGCCTTGTGATCTTGTAGACCTTCTTGAATACTTGATACATGAGAAATTCACATCCCTCTAAGACAACCTATCCTCTCCTTAAGCAGCTCTGATAAAGAAAATTCAGCTCCATCATGAAAGCTGTCTTCTTGCTCCTGCTCTCATAATGAATCAACATATGTTTATTGAGTAATAAATATTCATTGTGTAGGAAGAACCAGTGGAGGATACAAAGGAATTTAATCTATGTTTCTTGACCTTAAAGGAGAGTAAAGAATTACACCTACAGAAAGATAAATGAGAACAGAAGGTGGCTTTGACACAGCGGGAGCTGTGGGGACCAGTTTCCACATCCCTGAGCTTCACTGATTAGGATGGCTGCAGAAAGGAGGCGAGGAATTTGGCTTTCTTGATATGATCTGCCACTAGCTCAGGCTCTAATTCAGTGCAGAAAATTATAAAGAAAACTTAAAAAACTTATTACTATTTAAAAAATGTATCTCAGGATTATGACTGTGGTGTGTCTTAGCCTGGAATTTGTAAAAAACAGGCTGTAAGCAAAGTTGATATGCTAAAGCAGGGGCTGGCAAACTTTGGCCTGTGTCATCTATTTTTGCACAGGCTGAAAGCTAAGAAACCCAACAACTCAGTGATTTAAATCAGGGATTGGCAAACTATGGCCTAGGGGTCAAATCTAGCCCATTGCCTGTTTTGTACCACCCATGAACAAATAATGTTTTTCCTTTTTTTTTTTGAGACAGAGTCTCACTCTGTCACCCAGGCTGGAGAGCAGTGGTGCAATCTTGGCTCACTGCAACTTCCAACTCCTGTGTTAAAACGATTCACCTACCTCAGCCTCCCAAGTAGCTGGGAATGCAAGTGTGTACCACCATGCCTGGCTAATTTTTGTATTTTTAGTAGAGACTGGGTTTCACCATGTTGGCCAGGCTGGTCTGAAACTCCTGACCTCAGGTGATCTGCTCACTTCAGCCTCCCAAAGTGCTGGGATTACAGGCATGAGCCACAGTGCCCAGCCATGGTTGTTCCATTTTTAAATGGCTGACAAAATATTGTAAGAAGACTAATACAAGCATAGCTTGTTTAATTGTACTTCACCTTATTGCTCTTTGCAGATATCATGTCTTTTACAAATCGAAGGTTTGTGGCCGCTCTGGATTGAGCAAGTCCATCAGTGCCATTTTTCCAGCAGCATGTGCTCTTTTTATGTCTCTGTTCTGCGTTTTGGTGGTTCTTAAATATTCCAAACGTTTCCAGAATTATTACCTCTACTACAGTGATCTGTGATCAGCGATCTTTGTTGTATTATAATTGTAATTGTTTTAGGGTGTCATGGACCCTGCCCATAGAAGATGATGAACTTAATCAATCAGTGTTGTGTGTGGTCCCCACTCAGGTCTCCTTCTCCCTGAGACATAACAATACTGAAATTAGAGCAATTAATAACCCTGCAATAACCTCTATCTGTTTGAGTGGAAGGAAGAGTCACATTTCTTATTTTAAATAACACAAATGATAAGAAAGCAAAACAGTCTTATTGCTCATATGGAGAAAGTTTTAGTGGTCTGGATAGAATGTCAAACCAGTCATAACATTCCTTTAAGCCAAATTATCAAACCAGTCATAACATTTCTTTAAGTCAAAGCCTAATCCAGAGCAAGGCCCTAATTCTCCTCAGTTCTGGGAAGCCTAAGAGAGGGGAAGAAAGTTCAGAAAAAAAGCTGGAAGCTGGCAGAGGTTGGTTCATGAGGTTAAAGAAAGAAACCATTTCTATAACATAGAAGAACAAAGTGAAGCAGCAAATGCTGGTGTAGAAGCTGCAGCAAGTTATCCAGAAGACCTAGCTAAGATTAGCAAGAAGGTGGCTACATGTACCAACAGATTTTCAATGTAGACAAACCAGCCTTCTATTGGAAGAAGATGCCATCTAGAAATTGTATTGCTAGAAAGAAGTCAATACTTGGTTTCAAAGCTTCAAAGCATAGGCTGACTCTCTTGTTAGGGGTTAATGCAGCTGGTAACTTTAAATTGGAGCAAATACTCATTTTCCATTCTAAAAATACTGAAGCCCTTAAGAATGGTGCTAAATCTACTTTGCCCATTCTATATAAATGCAACAGCAAAGCCTGGATAAAAGTTTACAGCATGTTTACAGCATTGTTTACTGAACCCTGGAAAGAATTCACCTTCTGGAAAGAATTTACCATTCTAGATACCATTGAGAACATTCATAATTTATAGGAGAAGGTCAAAATATCAACATTAACAGGAATATGGAAGAAGTTGGTTCCAATCCTCATGGATGATCTTGAAAGGGGTTCAAGATGTCATTGGAGGAAGTAACTGCAGATATAGTGAAAACAGCAAAAGAAATAGAATTAAAAATGTAGACTGAAGATATGGCTGGATTGCTGCAATCTCATGAAAAAACTTAAATGGATGCGGAGTTGCCTCTGTCTTTTTTTTTCTGAGATGGAGTCTCGCTCTGTCACCCAGGCTGGAGTGCAGTGGCATGATTTTGGCTCATGCCACCTCTGCCTCCTGGTAGCTTGAAATCCTTCAAGCAGTTCTCCTGCTTCAGCCTCCTGAGTAGCTGGGATTACAGGCTACCATGCCTGGCTAATTTTTGTATTTTTAGTAGAGATGGGGTTTCACCATGTTGGCCAGGCTGGTCTCAAACTCCTGACCTCAACTGATCTGCCCATCTTGGCCTCCCAAAGTGCTGGGATTACAGGCATGAGCCATTGTGCCCAGTGAGGAGTTGCCTCTTATGGATGAGCAAAGAAAGTGGTTTCTTGAGATGGCATCTGCTCCTGGTTAACATGCTGGGAATGTTGTTGAAATGATAACAAAGAATTTAGGATATTATATCAACTTAGTTGACAAAGCAGTGGCAAAATTTGAGAGAATTGACTCCAGTTTTCTAAAAAGTTCTACTGTAGGTAAAATGCTGTGAATTAGCATCACATCCTATGGAGAAATCTTTCATGAGAGGAAGAGTCAATTGATGCATCAAACTTACATGTTATCTTATTTTAAGAAATTGCCACCGTCATCACAACTTTCAGCAACCATCACCCTGATCAGTCAGCAGCCATCAACACCGAAGCAAGACCCTTCACCAACAAAAAGATTACGATTCACTGAAGGCTCAGGTGATTGTTAACATTTTTTTTTTTTTAGCAATAAAGCATTTTAAAATTAAGGTGTGTGTATGTATGTGTGTGTATATATATGTACATATATATATATATAGACATGTGATTGCTCACTTGATAGACTACAGTATAGTGTAAACATAATGTTTATATGCATGGGGAAACCAAAAAATTTGTGTGGCTCACTTTACTGTGATATTTGCTATATTGCGGTGGTCTAGCCCTGAGCATGCAATATTTCCGAGATACTGTGTGACATATGACTATTTTGTGAAATTCAAATGCCTATACTCATAAATAAAGTTTTATTGGAACACAACCATGTCCACCTGCTTACAAATGGTCAATGGCTGCTTCTGTGCTGCAACAGTAGAGTTTAGTAGTTGCAGCAGTAACTGTCTAGCCTGTAAAGCTAGAAATATTTAGCATCTGGTCATTTACAGAGAACACTTGCCCTGCTCTGTACTCAAGATTTATTCAGGATGAGAGCCCAAAGAGCAAACATGGGAGGAAGTAAGGCAAGGAAAGGAAACATAAGGTCATGGGTTACAGAGTGCACTAGGGTTGGTAAGAAAATAGCATGTGGGCAGTTGCTGGACCAAAAGTAAGGAATCCTACTGGGGATTCCATTCAAAGTGGGGAGGGTGGGTGAGAGGTTCACCAGCTTGCTCCTTCCTATCTCTTGGCTTCATCAGCCAAAGTCCTTGCTGTAGGTTGTTAGCACATCTGGATTGTTTCCTGCTCCCTCCAGGGAGCTACTGGGGAAGACTAGGCTGCTGTGGGTCCTGTCTGGCCATTGTGCAGCTGGGTGGACTTTGCCAGCTGATGCCGCATGTAGGGCACCTTAATTGGTGCCAGCAAAGGTGGTGGTGGCAGAAGCCACCATCTGCAACTAAGAGTCTGGCATGAGCCCTTCTAGGATGGCTCTGGGAAGCAAGAGAAGAGGAGGTGGATGGGCAGGGAGGGAGGGTGGAAGGTCTGGGGAGGTGCATAAGCTGGGTTCAGCACATGATGACCCCAAAGAGCTGTAATCAGCTACAGTACCCACCCTCTTGTCAGTTGCAAGGAAAAGATCACATGATGCTTGTTAGAATTAACACTACATGAAATTTGGGCACAGGGTGATGTTTGAGGTGTTAGGTGGGGTTGAGGTTGTAGAGGTCTTGGTGACTCTGGGTTTAGGGCATGAGAAATCCTTCTTAGCTTGAACTTTCCAGTATCTCATGCCCCAGTTATGTCAGAAGGAAAAGGCAAACATTTCCCAAATGGATTTTATTTTTATAGAACCATAAATTCAAGTTGCAGTGAAGGGCTGGCTGAGAAGAGATTGGTTTCTCAGGGGCAAGCTCTGGAAATTTGGAAGCTACAAAAGGATAAGAGTTGACTTTCCTTCCAGGTACCACTAGGCAGTGCTGGGTTGGTCAATAGTGAGCCAAAAGACATAGTAATAAATTGGTACAGTCATTTTTAGGTAGCTTCCTATTCATAAGCCTCAGTTTCCCTTCTGTTAAGTGTGGGATTGAAGAGCATCGTCTTCATGTTTGTTTCAAACTCTAACATTCTACACTTCCAGAATGCCCAGGCCAAAGTTGTGACCCAGGGTGATCCAGCATTGATTCTTTAGCAGTGGGTAAGGTTGTTGATGGGACAAAGCATTTTTAGTGCAAGTCAAATTACTTGAGTGATTGTTGACATTTCCTGAATTTGATGAGGGAGTCCAAATGCCTAGTGAACTATGTGCTGGCAGCTTCATTTCTTTAGTGGGAAAGTTTTTGTTAATAAAAACCAAACCAAACAAAAAACAAGTAAAGTTTAAGTAAAAGGATATAACACAAAAGCCAATTTTTTTTTTAGATGTTACATAATCCACAACAATCTGAATGGATTGAAAAGACTTCATGGAGATGGTTTATAGTTTTTGTGGTCACCCCTGTTGCCAACACTTGTAAGGTTATAAAATGTAACAAGGAAAGGAATAGGTTTGCCTGTCTGGCCAATAATAAATCAAATAACTCCCAAACTGAGCCAAGGGCTAAGAAAGAGAGAGAATAAGCAACACAGAGAAAGAAAACAAAGAATAATGAAAAAGACCCAGGGCAAGCAGGCAACAGTGAAGAGAAAAGTTTCCTGCAAAAGACCAAGAGCAGGAGCCCTTGCCCTTAAATAAGAGGTAGGCACGGAGGTGGGTGACAAGAGCTGTTAATCCTGGTGATGGAGGAGGCACTCGTCCCATCCCATTTATAGAAGATGACAGTGATCATAACAATGGCCAACACTCTTGTGCTCTTGTTCTGAGTGATAATAACAATGGCAATGCTCTTGTGCCCTTATTCTGGGCCAGGTGCTGGGCCAAGACCTTCCCAATGCATCCTTGAAATTTCTACCTGATTTTCCTCATCTCTGATATCCAGTGTCATTGGCTTGGGTCATGGTACTTAGCATCCCTGCCTTGTTCTCCTGCTCTTTCACCTGGGCCAGGTGTGTTTCCTTGGTGCCATTGTGAGTGACCTGATAGGATAATGTGTTTTTCTCATGTGTACTGTCCTTGACCCTAACACAGGGTCAGGCCCCAAATGCATGCTAAAAATGGACTTGATGGAATAGTTAGCATGCTGTTTAGCTAATAATGATACCCAACATTAACGGAGGACTGTGTGCTGGACTCTGTGCTCAGTACTTTATAAGCATAACCTCATTTCATTCCCACAACAGTTTTAGCAGGTATGTTAAAAAAATTTTAAATTGTGGTAAAAACCACATACCATAAAATTTACCATTCTAACAATTTTTAGGTATATAGTTCAGTCATGTTTTAAGTATATTCACATTGTCATGCAGCAGTTCTGCTGAAGTTTTTCATCTTGCAAATCTGAAACCTTAGACCCATTAAACAAAAACTGCCCATTCCCTTCCCTCCCTATCCCCTGGTAACCACCCCTCTACTTGCTGTTTCTATGAATTTGACTACTTTAGGTACTTTGTATAAGTGGACTCCTACAGTATTTGTCTTTTTGTGGCTGGCTTATTTCACTGAGCATAATATCCTCATAATTCCATGTTGTAGAATATATCAGGATTTTCTTTCTTTTTAAGGCTGAATAATATTCCATTGTGTGTTGTATTAGCCCATTTTCATGCTGCTGATAAAGACATACCCAAGACTGGTAATTTATAAAAGAAAGAGGCTTAACGGACTCACAGTTCCACGTGGCAGGGGAGGCCTCACAATCATGGTGGAAGGCAAAGGAGGAGCAAAGGCACGTCTTACGTGGTGGCAGCAAAGAGAGAATGAGAACCAAGCGAAAGAGGTTTCCCATTATAAAACCATCAGATTTTGGGAGACTTATTCACTACCACAAGAGCAATATGGGGGAAACCACTTCCCTGATTCAATTATCTCCCACTGGGTCCCTCCCACAACACGTGGGAATTATGGGAGTTACAATTCAAGACGAGATTTGGGTGGGGACACAACCAAACCATATCATATGTGTACATCACATTTTGTTTATCCATTCAGCTGTTGATGGACATTTGGGTTGCTTCCAAGTTTTAGCTATTGTGAATAATGATGCTATGAACATGGGTGTGCAAATTGGAGATGTGTAATTTTATCTCTACTTTCCATGTATGGGGCTGAGGATCAGGGAGTTGTGCTACTTGCTTGAGGTCCCAGACAGGACGTGGTCAAGGTGGGTTTTGAACCTGGGTTGACCTGACTCTGCAAATTTTGCTCATCACTACTCCTATGCACACTTTTGCTCGGTGGAGCCCCCGAAGTAGGGCTGGAAAGCTCTTTTGCAGTTAATGAAGGGCTAAGGTTTATTTGTGGGAATTTTTCTCAGGCCCTGGAACTTATCCTCAACATTCTCCTGTGCTTTGCAGAAAACCTATCACTGGAGGCAGTTTAGGAATGAATTGAAGTGGAAATGACAATTGCTGTTTAGGTGGAAGTACAAAAATCCAAAGAAAGTTGCAGAGGTGATTTAGCACTCCCTTCACTTATTTCTTTAAACATGTATGAAAAAACATTTCAAAGAGTTCACATAAATGTGTGCACATGTGCAAGCACACACACATTCAGAGAACAAGACTGTGAGTTCTAGAAATAATCCAAGTGGTAAATGACCTTGGTCTGCATATATCATAAACCGTGATGTCAAATTATTGGGACAAATTTGCTAACAGATGTGATCTATTTAGCTAAACAGATATTAATTTTCCAGCTCTTTGACCTGCTGATAAATTACAGCCTGTTGGAGATACATCATGACAAGTTACAGTAAAAGCTGATGTTGCATGTGATTGTCAAGACACAATTCAAACGAGATGATTCTTGCCACATATGTTGTGGTTTGGTTCAGAAAGTATCCACAATGTAGGTTGTAAAGAAATGATTTTTGTTTTACATGGTAAAGACATTTTATTAATATACCTAAAATCACTGTATTAATCCAAATGAGTTGCTCAGTATTTGGGGCCATTTATCATTTCTGGGCCAGGTTTTGGAATTGTGTCCTGTTTTTTGGAATGGTGCTTTCCTCTGGCACTTCTGCAGAATCTTTTGACACCACATACCTGCCTTGAAATGTTGCTAGGCTACAAAATAAAGTCCCTCGGGCTGGTCTAAAATACATGTCCCTTTTGTGTGGTGTATGACCATGATTTGGAGTTTCCAGTGATTGAAAAGTTGCTGTCAATCTGAGCTTATGTTTTTTTCATCTGTGAAAAGCAGGTTTCTCTACCTTGAAGCTGTTCAGACTTTAGTCCATGTAATTTCTTGCTGGTTGCCTCCTTCCTGTGCATTGTAGGATGTTTCACATCATCCCTGGCCTTTACCCACTAGATGCTAATAGCACTCCCCAGTTGTGCTAATCAAAAATATCTCCAAACATCACCAAATGTCCCCTGGGGGCAAAAATTGACCCCTTGATATCTGCAAACCCCTGCATGTTGCCCTGGTTTTAAGTATAGGTGCAGAGTTATTTCACATGCATTTTCTCGTTGAAGTAGCTATTAACATAAATATTTTTACTTGTAATTCTGGCAACAGCCTGGCAGGAAGATTAATGGAGAAGAAAAAAGCAAAAATATCCTCCTGTGATATTGCAGGGCACTGAATTACATGCTATTGAGGTGCTAATAAAAGAAACGATGATAAACAGAATAATCTTCAGTTAAATACCATGCTCCCTGTGGATACCTGCTTCCTGTTTTTTAGTGTCCCTCAACTATAGCTTATCTTCATAGATCAGCTAATTGTATGTTCCTTTTTGACCTTCATTGATTTCACCCAGTGTTTATTCCCTAGTATTTCATTTCTTATTCTCTTAATCAATAAAGCTTTGCTACCCATTTGTCATTAAAAATGTTAGTTTGTTTTTCATTCCATATCTCTGGCTGACTTCCTGCTTGGATGAATGGAGAAATCTATTTGACTTTGATGGAGCTAAGATTATATTGCTAGTAGTCATTGTTTTTTGCATGACAAATCTTGTTCAAATAAAAGTGGTAGAATTTTGGCCTGTGCAGATGAGCACTAATACTAAGGACAAACACAATATTCTATTAACAGGCTGAGAATAATCTCTTACACTAGGCCCCAGGATATATCATTTGGTTTACATGATAATATAATTTGGACTGTTAATGTAAGAATTTTATACTTCTAAAAAAATTACTTGACCCTCTTCACTTTATAAATTAAAACATTAAGTTCAGACAAGAAGAAAGGTGACATCATCAAGAATGTACAACCAGAGAGTTCCAGAAATAGGATGAGAGGCCTCTGTGGAAGGTGCAATGACAGTCCTAATTCAGGGGTTGGCAAACTATGGCCCTCAGAGAAAATCAGGCCTGCTGCCAGTTTTTTAAAATAAAGTTTTATTGGAACACACTCATCAGTTTACTTATCATCTATGGCTGCTTTCATGCTGCAATCACAGAGTTGGGTAGTTGAGGCAGATATAGTATAGTCCACAAAGTCAGAAATACTTACCAAATGGCCTTTCACAGAAAAACGTTGCATGGCCCTGGACTAATTCTACTATCTTTGCAATATTACATTGCAGTACTCCCATTCCTCTTGGCCCTGACTCTGGGTTCAGCCATATGGGTTGCTTTGGGTTGGCCTGCCCTGTCGCCTCTGCTGTTGCTATGAAAAATGCCCAGGCTAGCCTCCTGGAGGAGGAGAGGCATGTGGAGCAGAAGCAAGTCATCCAAATCATCCCAACAGAAGCCAGCCAAGATCAGCTGTCAGCCAGCCAACCCCCAGACAAGTCAGCAAGGCCCATCAAGCACAGCAGAGGTGCCAGCCAATGTGCAGTAAGTGCCTCTTGTTTATGTAGAACCGTCATGGTATATAAAATAGGTACATCTCTCTTGAGAAGAACTCAGATTCTAGAGGTAGATAAACCTGGATTTGTGTCCTGAATGTGCCACTTTTTAGCTGTATGACCTTGTTGTCTCTCAAATCACTCAGGTTACCTCTTAGATCATGCTGCCTCTCCAATCTCTCTTAGCTTTTCCCCTGACATGGCATCCACGGAACAGCAGGGTGATATGGGGGTGCAGCACTGAGCCACCATGGGAGGCGCAGTTTCCTTGGAGAGTGGTCTAGATGAACCCACAGTGGACTTGGCAGCAGTGAGAACAAAACTACTGTTGTGCGAAGCCACGAGAATTGTGGCGATGCTTGCTACCACAACTGAGGAAATTCTTTTTGAAATTTTTCCTTTTCTTTTGAACTAGAAATTACTACAAATGGAAAACGTTGTAGTGGAGAGAATAAATCAACAACCAATACATAGTTGTTGAATTGGTTGTTGATTTATTCTCTGCACTGTGTACCATGGAATAATGGGGAAAACAAGGCTTTTCAAGGTCAACTACTGGGGTCCAATCCAGGAATTGCCACTAAATAAGTTGTGTGACCCATGGAAGTCACTTAATCCTTTGGATCTTCAATTTCTAGTAAACTGGGGATAAGCCCGTATTCTTTGCAGGATGTTGCGAGGGATTTCACATAAGTTATGACGGAGCATCCAGAGTCCTGGTGGACACGTGGGACTGTGACCTGCAAGGCAGACAGCATGGAACATTCTGGAGCCTAGGCCAGGATGGGATGCACAATAGCCTAGCACAGCCACAGAACCTGGGTCGCAGTTGGGAAGAGCCTAGGCTACTTCCAGGAAAAGCGAAGCAGGAGTTCCAGAACTCGGAGGCCGAGAAGGAAGTGTGAGGAGAGTCGGGGGATGCCTGTGGGCACATGGGGTAGGGGTCAAGGTAGGCAGAGGAGAGTCCTAGTGCAGGGCCTTGGGGTCGAAGAGATCTGGGTTTGAATCCTGGTTCTGCCCTTTTTACTTGCTGTGTAACTGTGGACAACTTGTTTAACCACTCTGAGCCTTAGTTTCCTTGTCTGAAATGGGACTAATGAGAGTATCAATCTTGTAGGATTGTTGTGAAGAAAAAATGAGAGAATATCTATAAACTATGCATGATAAGTATTTACTTACTTTATTATTGGGGCCATTTTTACTTTATTATTGGGGTTAATCTATAAATTCAGGGCTGGGCGCAGTGGCTCACGCCTATAATCCTAGCACTTTGAGAGGCTGAGGCAGGCAGATTATTTGACGTCAGAAGTTCCAAACCAGCCTGGCCAACATGGTGAAACCCTGTATCTATTAAAAATGCAAAAAAAAATTAGCTGGGCATGGTGGCAGGTGCCTGTATCCCAGTACTTGGTAGGCTGAGGCAGGAGAATTTCTTGAACCTGGAAGGTGGAGGCTGCAGCGAGCTGAGATTGTGCCATTGCACCCCAGCCTGGGCAGCAAGAGCAAAACTCTGTCTCAAAAAAAAAAAATTCAGGAGATCTGTCAGCAGGCCCAATTCAAGTGGTATCCACCTAGCACATATCCATCTGGTACATGCAGCAGCAAAATTTTTGTTTGTTTGTTTGAAATGGAATCTGTGTTACCCATGCTGGAGTGCAGTGGCGTGATCTTGGATCACTGCAACTGCTGCCTGCTGGGTTCAAGCAATTCTCCTGCCTCAGCCTCCTGAATAGCTGATAAATAAATAGATGCCTGCCACCATACCCAGCTAATTTTTGTATTTTTAGTAGAGATGGGCTTTCACCATGTTGGCCAGGCTGGTCTTGAACTCCTGACCTCAGGTGATCTGCCTGCCTTGGCCTCCCAAAGTATGGGGATTACAGGCATGAGCCACTGTGCCCAGCCAAGTTTTCTTAAAGGGAACATGCTAGGTGGGAGAGGTGGGGTGGGCAACTGACCTGTTGCTTGGCTAATGTGATGGTCAGCTTGCTTGGCCAGTATTTACACGTTAAGCAAGTAATATTTTGGAAATAGACTGAACTTGTTGTCATAATAAGTTCTGGACCTGTTGATACTGAACAAAATGGTGACCTGTGGGAGCTATGAAAACCAGATAACCTAATTTGATCTTGCCTGAATTCCCTGTAAAGGAAATGTGACTGCTCATGATCTACATCTCCTAGCTCAGAGGAATTCAGTGTGAACTTGAAGTCTCTTGGTGGCTTTAATGTTCTTACTTTTTTCGGTGGGGGCAGTGAGGGAAGAATAAAAACTTCGTAATTTATTCTCTTTTAATTGCACAAAGGTAAGAATCCTGCACAGATTAAACTGCATGGCAATTTGCATTTTTACTTAGGCAATGTTAGCCATATGGGGACCAGGAGAAAGAACGGTTAGATTTTATGCATGATGTCCATGTTCCAACCAAATGCCTCTGGTCCCTTTTAATTGTTAAGTGCCTCTGGGGTTTTAGCTTTTTGGAAGGATCAGGAAACAATATTCTAAGTGAGCCAAGTTCCAGAAAGGGAGGGTGAGAGCAGGAAGGTTTTTCCCCCTTGCATTTCCCTGGCAAATGTCATTTGAGATGTACATAGATAAAATGCCCAGCTTGGATCTAAGCAATGGCTAGCAGATGAACTGACCAGAGCCTGCTGGGAAGGCAGAACAGAGGCCCCGAGTGAAGGCTCTGAAATGGTTCTTTTGAGACAGAGTTTTGCTGTTGTTGTGCAGGCTGGAGTGCAGTGGTGTGATCAAAGCTCCCTGCAACTTCCGCCTCCTGGGCTCAAGGGATTCTCCTGCCTCAGCCTCCCAAGTAGCTGGATTACAGGTATATGCCACCATGCCTGGCTAATTTTGTGTTTTTAATAGAGATGGGATTTCTCCATGTTGATCAGGCTGGTCTCAAACTCCTGACCTCAGGTGATCCACCTGCCTCCGTCTCTCAAAATGCTGGGATTATAGGTGTGAGCCACGGCAGCTGGCCTGAAATGGTTCTTAATAGCTACTTGTGGGTATTCGGGGATCCCATTTCAAGTTTACAGTTACATTGTGGGCAGCAAAGTCATACCACTTGATTAACCCATTTATGCCTGAGGTTGAAATTTTTTGAATTTTTGTAATCAAACCTTGGGGATGACCTTGAGCAGTAGGATATAAACAATTCCCACATGATTAGCATTCCAATAATGGAACACTAGGGATAAATGGGTCTTAAAGATGTTGCAAACAAAGCATGCTTGGAGCCAAGAGTTAGTGTGTCATGTCATTAAAGAAAAGATAACTTTTCATAACAAGAAAGAGATGTCCTATGAATTAATTTCCCAAGTACTCATTCTTGCTATGGGCATTGCTCTGTGCCTGAGACAGGATTTAAACTCAAAGAACTGAAATGATGAAACAGAAACTCTTCATGATTTTTAAGGTAATATGATGGGCTCGTATTCACTTTGGAAGTCTTTGAATCTAGTAGCATTTTTCTCCATTACTAAGTTGATAATGCAGTCAGAGTAGTTGATAAAATACTTTTATGCTATAAACATAAAAGCAGATGTGGCCCTGGTTGTGTACTGAATTCACAAACAGAACTCCTGCTGTTAGCCTGAAAGGAACCTATCACTTAGGAATTCAGATAACTGTTTTAAAGCATATTCCAAAAAAGTAAGCAATATTGTAGAACAAAAATGCCTCAAATTTGGAGATAGGACTTCTAAGGGCAGCTTTTATTTTTGTCCCTTTTGATATACTCCTGCTTCTTTTTATGTCTTTTCCATTGTTTGGAGATATGTGATCCTTTTGAAATAACTTTCTAATTTAGTCTAAGTTTTATATAAAATTAATTTGCTTGGAGCGAAATTTATTTCGCTGGGTAAATGCGAAAGAGAGAGCTAGGTTCTTGTCCCTTGTCATTCAATGGAAATGTGTGCGCAGTCGGTGGAAACAGAAACTGGTTGACTCGCAAACTGCCTGATTTCTATTCTACCTGCATCCGAGGCATTAAAGTGTGTGGGTGTGTGTCCACGTGTGTGCACACACGTACATGCATGTGTGCTTACGTATTTTAAAGCAAAGTTTTGTTGAGACAGAACTTTCTTGAATCTCTTTGATCCCAAGTATTGCAGTTACAGTTGTAACGGACATTATCCTTGGTTTTCACATTCCATGCGTAAGATCACAGGAAAAGAATTCAAAGTAGGAAAAACCAAAGCAATGTGCAATTCTCTGTTCCATTAATGTGGCTTTTGGAGTTGGAATGTGATCCTAACGGAACAGGAGTGGGGTTTGTAGTTTGCGTAGCTTTAAGACCCAAACTGCAAGCCAGTGTGTGCCAAAAGGTGTTCAGGCAAAGGCCTTGGGGAGCCAGTACCCTTATCATTCTGGCTCATGACTGGCTTCCCAGAGATTCTCAAGAACCCAGGGGCTGGAGACAGCTTAGCATTTGGAAGAAAACCAGTACACACATTGCAGACATATAAATAAAGTCTGTGATTAATAGGTTAGTTAAGAGGCTTTTAGGTGTAAAACAGGAAGCCTAAAAATAAATGTGCAGGTATATTTGGATTTCTAAATGGATGAGAGAAATGGAAGATTATGAATGGCTGCTTTTCCAAGCACAATGAATACTTCCATCTCAACACACTCAATTAACGCTCAGCTCTTAAAAGGACGTCATATGACATTCCTTTGATGATCCCATAACTAACCATTGGTAAAGGGTTTCTTCCCCAGGTGGTGGTCTTTGATGGGGTTAGGAAAGCTGCCTGCCAGCCCGGGTCTCATTGCAAACGTGCCATTTATCATAAAAAAAATAGCAGGATTCTAGTATTTTCAGAGCTGACATCATTGGTTCGTTTGATTTTGTGGCTGTGTTTTGTTCTTGTCTCGCCTGAGCCTATCCTTAGGTGATCTACTCATTTTAAATCTTTAAATGAACCGAAGCTACATTTTGTGTGGCTAGGGATGACACCCCTGTATATTATTTAAAATGTTTTAGAGTATCACAAACCTAGGGGTAGGATCCTCAAATTGCAGAGGAAAAAAAGAAACCAGATTTTTATTCATTTTCTTTTATTTATTCTTGTCATAATTTTTCATCTAAGAATAAATTTTTCTGAATAAGACTTTTTTCTTCTTTAAATAATTTTACCTTCCAGACATTTTTTATTCGAGAATGGTTATAGTCTTCATGATTCTACTCAAACTAGACCTTACCATTTTTGAAGGGCAGAGATAGTCCTTTAAGTCTTTCTGCAGGTAAGGTCATAGGCCCTGTGGTGGGGAATATATGTATTTTTTCTTTTTTTTCTTCAGACCTCTCAGGGACGAAGGCAATATTTTTAATGCATACTCCATACCACTTGGCACAGTTCTGGGTTCATGACAAATATTCAAGACATGATATTTAACACCATATATATAATCTGTGTGTGTTTACTTGCTTTGTTTGATTTATAGTCAATGATCCTGGAATCTATAGGTTTCCTTGGAGAACTGAAATCAGATGAATTTTAAATCCACTTGTTTGCCTAGACACTGTTTTCATGGCTGGATAGGTCCTGCACATCAGTAGTTTATAACTCATCCCTGTATCTGACATGCAGTGGGGGTTGGAAACCACTCACCTAGACCATGGAGACTATTTCTGGCCCATTCCTAGAAAGCCTAAAGGACAGACTGAATGTATTCTTTAAAGGCATCGGGTTCTTTTTTTTTCTAATTTAATGTTTGTTTTCAGTTCAGGGGTACATATGCAAGTTACACAGGTAAAGCGTGTCCCAGGGGTTTGTTGTACAGACTATATTGTCACCCAGGTATTAAGCCTGGTATCCATTAGTTATTCTTCCTGATCCTCTACCTCCCCCCTACCTCCACCCTCAGGTAGGCCTCAGTGGCTGTCCTTCCCCTTGATGTATCCGTGTGTTCTTATCATTTAGCTCCCACTTATAAGTGAGAACATGCAGTGGTTGGTTTTCTGTTCTTGTATAAGTTTGCTAAGGATAATGGTCTCCAGCTCCACTGGTGTTTCTGCAAAGGACATGATCTCATTCTTTTTTATGGCTGCATAGTATTCCATTATATATATATATGTATACACACACACACACACACACACACACACACACGTACACACACACACACATTTTCTTTATCCAGTCTATCATTGATGGATTGATGGGCATTCAGTTTGATTCCATGTCTTTGCTATTGTGAATAGTGCTACAATAAACGTACACATGCCTGTATGTGTCTTTATGGCAAATTGTTTATATTCCTTTGGGTATATACATCCAGTAATGGGATTGCTGGGTTGAATAGTATTTCTGTTTTTAGGTCTTTGGGGAATCGTCACCCCGTCTTTCACAATGATTGGACTAATTTACACTCCACCAACAGCGTAGAAGCATTCTAAAGGTAGGAGTTTCATAACTAGTTAGCAAATTTGCTTCTGGGAACATGAAAAATCTTGAGAGACAAGTACTTTGTTAACTGAAGCTCTTTTGTAGTGATATCCTGGGTTTGGCCTGAAATTGGTGCTTGGTCAGGAAATGATTTTTCATTGCATAATTTAAAAACCATTTTTGGCTGACATTCTGATCCATGTGCTGCAATGACCATACACATGCATGTATGTGTCTTTGGCAGAATTGTTTATATTTCTTTGGGTGTAGACCAAGTATTGGGATTGCTGGGTTGAATGGTATTTCTGTTTTTAGGTCTTTGGGGGGAATCATCACCTTGTCTTTCACAATGGTTGAACTAATTTACACTCCACCAACAGTGTAGAAGCATTCTAAAGGTAGGAGTTTCATAACTAGTTAGCAAATTTGCTTCTGGGAACATGGGACATCTTGTTCCCAGATGTTCCCTCAGATTTGTGGCCTGGGAACCTGCTGGGAGTAAACCTGGGAGACCTAGTGCAGTCACTGACAGAGAAGGTGACAACAGAAGGTGGACTGCGGACGTCTCCAGGAGGAAGCTGGTTGATGGGAAGGAAGGTGGAAGATTTATGGACAGAAAAAGGAGAGTGATGTCCAAAAAATGGAAATGAGGTAAAGAGACAGTTGGATTGGTTACAGCTCAGCGTTTGTGATTTGAATACAGTTTGAACACTTGGTCTTCTTTGATTGGCCAAAACGCAGTGATTGGCACAGGAGTAGGTTATAGTCTGTGTACACTTCCAGTAAGGTTATAGTGCAGTGTGTACAGAGAAACCCTTAGGCTGAACTTAAAACACGTAAGGAGGCAGTTTTTTTTTATCTAAACTTGATTTAACAATTTCTTCCCTGATCCTGCAGAGGTAGTCCCAATGCCCAGGCCCTGCCCTCTGCTCCACCTGGAGTGGCCACTCGGGGAAGAGCAAAACATGACTTCTGCCTCTTGGCTCCTAACTCTAGACATTGACTCTGTTTTCTGGAGTGAGGTTACCACCACCAGCCTGGGCTGGGGTCTGTCCACGGGTGGCTCCTTCCTCCACCTCAGCTTCCCAGGACAGCGTTGACAGAGAGAGGGGGAGGCTTAGCAGATGCTGAGCTGCTGTCTTAGCAGTCCTCTCGCAGCTTTTCCTGGGAGTCCCATGCCTTGAGCACACCAGGAGCTACGAGGATCATCACAATTTCAAGACCAGGGAGGAACGGGCACTCATGCCTTTGGCTCACACAATCTGGATGTTCCATTGGTTTATAGGTTCATAGAATGTGAGAGTGGGGAGCGCTGCAGAGATTTTGTAGCCGATCCTCTGCCTTTTAGGAAAGGCTCAGAGAGCATGGGTCCAACTAACTAGAATGAAGGATGGGAAGTGCTAGGCTAGAGGCTCACATGGCCCATGGCTCACATACCAGAAGGTATGTGTCTTGTCATTGTCTGTCTGGCAGTCCACGGCAATGGCTTTTTCAGAGAGGCCTGATTTGCGGTTAACTGAGGGTACCTTTCTTTCTGGATCGTGGCAAAAAAATCCAATGATGTCCTTCTTGAGTCTCTGGTCTTAAAATAAAAAAAAGATAATTACTTAAACAGACTTTTTTTTTTTCTTACTCTTCATTTTGTCCTGATCTCTACATAAGGTAGGTCTTTGAGGTTTTATGAACACGGTCTGTATATTATATTAAAGCTCTAATTTATGAAAGTAGCCTTTATACCTGGTCCCTCTTTCCTGCATCCCTTTCCCAACACTTTTTTTGGTTACAGTTTTAGCTCAGAAAGGCAGAGAAGAAAATTAGAAGAGACAGCAGGAAGGTATAAAAACGTGGAACTGTGATGGTGTCTGCATCCCACTCATGGACCTGATGGGGCTGGCAGCATCGGGTGAAGAATGGAAAGTCTGTCTTTTATTCTTCATGCCCTTTCCAGGGGAACCCTCTGAGAATAGGAAGCTAAGAACTTACTTTAGCATCCAAAGAAGATCCAACAGTAAAAGTCAAATCTAGAAAGGCAACTTTGTTAGCGGAGAGTCGGGGAATCATGTCCATGAGACAAATTAATTTAATTACCTGGTGCTACTGCTTCATTTGCAATGATTATTTATTCATCGAGCTGGCTAAATTATGCCCTTATCATTCACCACCTCATTTCGCTACCCTGGAGATCAGAGATGTAGATCTCTTGTGTGTTCCTGGGAATGAATTAAACCACCCCTTTAATCCAGCACCAGGCTTTGTGCAGCAAACATTTGTTCAGCTGCCCTGGGAGGCGGGCTGGGTGGAGAGCAGGCACTTACCTTGCTCCTTAGGTATTTCCTCTGTGAGCTGAAGATTAATGCATGGATTCACCTCCTTCAGCTCATTTCATTTCAGTTGTGAAGAAAAGATTCCAGGCACTGAATGTAAAATTGAACATGACATTCTGACGTTCTTTCTTCTGAGAGCTGTGTTGGTCTTAGTTGCTGTGAGTCTCTGGACATGGAGCTTACAGGGAGTGGGGTTGCTCCTGGTCATGAGCATCCTCCGAAGTTCTCCCCAGTCCACTTTACCTGCTCTGGGCTCACCTCTGAACATATCTCAGTCCACACAGGCAGAGATTCACTGCATCTGGAACTTGGCTCCTCCCAACCTGAAGCAGCATGAAGGTTTGGTTTGGGTGGGGTGGGAAGTGCCATGTGAAACAAAATTGGTAAGAAAAGAAAGCTTAACAGTTTCCCAACCCAGTCTCCCACTCATGGGAGCAATCCCTGCATCCCTGGCTCTGGACTGTCACCAAGGGGTAGCTAAGCCCATGCCAGACAGTAGACTTGACATCACCCAATGCTGTTGACAATATGAACTTCCCTGCCCTATCTAGTTGCTCTGAGTTGCTTGTTAAAATTCCTTTCTGTTCCTGTGGCTTTTCAGTACAACCCTCGTCTTTTCTTTGCAGTTTCTCTTAGCATCAGCCATAAGCATCTTTTGTTTGCATCTCATTCTGTGTGCTCTATAAGCCTGTGAGTAAGGCCCCACAGGGGTTTACTTCCTGTGTTGTAAAGGGGTTGCTTCCACCCCTTGAATTGAACTGTTTTCAACCCTTCAAGAACTTCACATTACTCTGATTATAGCTCTTATACAGTGTGGTTTCCCCTGCCACCCCAGGGATAGAGACATTTTTGGTTGTCACAACTCAGGAGCTACTACTGATGCTCAGTGTACAGAGGCCAGGGCTGCTCCTATACCCGCTGTGTGCACAGGAAGCCCCCACATGGAGATCTCTCCGGCCCAGGGTGTCAGGAGTACTGAGGTTGAGAAGCTCTGCTCTAATGCTATATCATGAACCACAGTTTGGAATTTTCATGAACATACTGGAGCAGGCCTGGTGGTAAGCACATGGTATCTCTCGTGTCCAGCACAGAGCTGAGCCCATGGCTGGCGCTCTCAGGGATGCTCATACTGGAGGAGATACGATCATACCATCTGCTGTACCACGGCCTAGGTGTGACTCCAGCTGTTTCCCTGAGCACTCACTACTGAGTGCTGAGCAACAGGAATGTTTTGGAGCTGAAGGTTTCCCCAACTCTTTCAACTTTTTTTGACTCCTCTCCCATCGTCTATGGAGAAAAAAATAAGCTATGTTTTCCTTCAAAAACAGGGGAAGAAAACATAAAATAGTTTTTTTTTTTCTTTTAGTACTAAAGACAATGATTTTCTGCAGGTCAGTAAAGCTGAATGGTCTTGTTGCAGAAATCTGTATCTCCAGTGAGAAACCACTTTGGAGCTTCGAAAGGACAGCCAGAAGCTATTGCTTCATCAGAGGAGAACATGCTACTCTTTGCTTTTTGACCCAAAGATACTCTCTGAAAATGCAGAGTGCTTGTGGCACTGCCAGGGCCTTGTCCTCTCAGGGACATATGAGGGTGGTTCACGTCTGTAGATTGAGAGTCGGGGAGTAAGAAGAAAGGGGACGAAGTGAAGCCATCATTCTGGATTGTCTGGACCTCAGCTAGACATTTGTAAACGTTATGGGGGAATGGAGGAGCTCAGAGAATTTCAAAATCTAGCAGGGGTTTAAACTTAAGAATCACTCTGCCTTCTTTTACAATAACTCATGTGTTGGTTTGATTTTACTTATTTTGAAAACAGCTGGTGATGTGAGTTAACAACATTTTATCACTTGGTATCCAAGTGGGTTGCAAATCAAATCAAAATTTCTGCTGCCTAAAATGATAACTCTTTCTCTGACCAGGGAAATCTTGATTCCTAAGACTGATAAGACTTGCACTTATAGTCCATGTTTTCTTTGGCAACAGTCGGGTACTAATATATCATCCTTCTCTTTGAGAGGTTAGTCCAGCTCCAGCCCTTCAGATGAAGAGGAAGAGGAGGATGTTGAAAACTGACTCACCTGAGACAATGGGCCCCATTGTCTGATGGGATTGTCTGATGCTTTATGAGGACTTCTTCAGAAAAAATGGAGAATAATTGAAGAAATGTGTTTTTATTAGCATTTCTATTAGTTATTTTTCCTGGAAAAGGCAATTTGATGGGAAGTGAGGCATAAAGAAGGCAGAATTATGATGTTGATGTGAAGTCAGATTTACTTTTATAATAGCTTTATTGAGATGTAATTTTCACACTTTACAATTCATTCATTTAAAAATATACAATTTAATGATTTTCAGTCTATTCAGAGAGGTGTGCAACCATTACCATTATCAATTTTAGAACATTTTCATCATCCCCTCCAAAAACTTTATTATCTTTAACTATTACTTCCCATCTCCTCACCCTCCCTAACCCCCAAATCCCCCACCCCTGGTAACCACTTATCTGCTTTCCATCTTTATGGGTTTGCTTATTCTGGACAAGTCACTGAAATGAAATCATACAATGTGTGGCCTTTTATGCTCACATCTTTTACTTAGCATCATGTTTTCAAGGTTCATCCATGTTGTAGCATGTATCAACATTTCATTACTTTTTATGGCCAAAGAATATTCCATTGTATGCATAGATCACATTCTGTTTGTCCAGTTCATTGTTGGTATACACATCACTCAGCAAAACCCCCAGGTGCCTGTCGAGTGCTCAGCCAATAAAAGGATAAATCCAGTAGTTCAGCACATATTTACTGGTGCCCTATACCATGTGTCAGTTGCTGTTTTAGGAGTTGGAGATTTTCCTGTGAATGAAGCAATGCTCCTGCTCTTCTGGAGCTTGC
Source organism: Sapajus apella (assembly GCF_009761245.1). Taxonomy (NCBI): domain Eukaryota; kingdom Metazoa; phylum Chordata; class Mammalia; order Primates; family Cebidae; genus Sapajus; species Sapajus apella. The sequence continues at coordinate 23,397,881 of NW_022436953.1, forward strand.
AACATGCTGGGAAAGATGACAGGGGACAAATGAACTGGGAACATGTTGGGTGATAGTTAGAGCTATGAAAACCACATGGCAGGGTGGGGAAGATGGAGAACATAGGAGGGTCGTGATTTTACATATGAACATAGGTTCATTTCTATTGCATAATCCCAGTACTTCCCAGGGAAGTGGGAGCAGAGCAAGAACGAACCCAGTGTAAAAAAAAGCAATTTAAAATCTAAGCTGTTGGAACTCTAAAGTATTTTGAGCCTTAAAGGAATGTGATTATGGGGCCTGAGTCACATGACAGGCAGCTGTAAGGTAGGCAGCTGGTAACCTTTGTTTCTCTGATTATAGATTAGCCTTCTCCCTAACTGCATTGTTTTATAAAATGTTGTAAATGACTAAAGGGTAACAGGGAAGACCCTTTCCTTCTTTGCTTTTGATCTTCTTTTTAGATTACCTTCTCCTACCTTTCTTATGCAAAGACTTTATGGCTATCACTTTATCTGAAGATGGAATGTTAAATATACTCTTCATCACATCACTATTCAGACAAGCAAAGACAGGGCATCAGCCTAGATGCCCATCAGTGGTGGACTAGATAAAGAAAACATGGTACATATACACCATGGAATACTGCACAGCAATAACAAGAATGAAATCATGTCCTTTGCAGCAACATGGATGCACCTGCAGGCCATTATCCTAAGCAAATTAATGCAAGAAGAGAAAAGCAAGGCAGTGGCTCATGCCTGTAATCCCAGTACTTTGGGAGGCTGAGGTAGGTGGATCATGAGATCAGGAGTTTGAGACCAGCCTGGTTAATACGGTGAAACCCTGTCTGTGCTAAAAATACCAAAATTAGCCGGGCATGGTGGTGTGTGCCTGTAATCCCAGCTACTGGGGAGGCTGAGGCAGAAGAATGGCTTGAACCCAGGAGGTGGATGTTGTAGTGAGCCGAGATTGCACCACTGCACTCCAGCCTGGGTGACAGAGCAAGACTCTTTTTTTTTTTTTTTTTTTTTTTTTTTTTTTGAGACAGAGAAAAGCAAATACTGCATGTTCTCGCTTATAAGTGGGAGCTAAACATTGGGTACACATGGACATAAAGATGGGAACAGCAGACACTGGAGAGGAAGACAGGAAGAGGGGCAAGAGCTGAAAAACTGTTGGGTGTTGTGCTCACTACCTGGGTGACAGGAATGTTCATACTCCAAACCTCAGCATCACCCAGTAGGCTCATGTAACAAACTTGCACATACCCACTGAATCTAAAATAAAAGTTGGGATTATTTTAAAAAATAAATTGAAAAGGAGATGAAAACAAGTTGTACAGAAAGGAAAACAGGCTGTAATTAAATTGTTGTCACTGATAAACTAGCCTTGTATAGAAAAATGTCGTTGTCCTATCAGATTTCTTTGTTTTCTGCCTGTATAAAAGCAAGAACTCAACTTTTTTTTTTTTAAAATTTTTTTTATTTTTTATTTTTTTAGAACTCAACTTTTAACTTTGGAACACTCATTCTGTTTTTCTGGAGTCTGTCTCTCAAATGGCTATTCACAGTTTTTCCCTTGAATAACCTTTTTATAACTGGATTCTGAACCTTTGTTTATTTCAGGTTGGCGCCACATCTCTTATTTCCCAGATGGTGCCACTGACATCATCAGGTCAGCCTGCATGCTAATGCAGGGCACTGTGGTCCATATTTCTCTGCTTTTTTACACAATTTCTCTTGTCCAGTTGTTTTAGAGAAAGTGCTAACTTTCCTTCTCTTTCCTGAATCCTCCGTACTCTGAGCTATAATTTTTTTAAATTTTAATTTGTAATTTTTATTTTTGAGACACGGTCTCACTCTGTCGCCCAGGCTGGAGTGCAGTGGCGTGATCTTGGCTCACTGCAACCTCTGCTCCCCGGGTTCAAGTGATTCTCCTGCCTCAGCCTCCCAAGTAGCTGGGATTATAGGTGTGGGCCACCACGCCCAGCTAACGTATTTTTAGTGGAGATGGCCTTTCAACATCTTGGCCAGACTGGTCTTGAACTCCTGACCTTGTGATCCATCCACCTTGGCCTCCCAAAGTTCTGGGATTACAGACATGAGCCACTGAGCCTGGCCTGAGCTATGAATAATATACATGAGAAGCTCATTGTCATTTTGCCATTTGATGCTTTTGCAGTCATTGACTATTCCCCTTTTTATTGGTGGCATTTAATTTTTACCAATTGATAGTGGAAGGAGCTTGCTTGTGGTGCCTCATCTGAGGCCAACCTTTGCAAGCTCCTGGAGGTTTCCTAGTGCTGGAGGAGGAGCTTGTGCAGGGAACTGCTAATTGTGTGCTGTGCATGCATACCTATCACTGACTGCTTCAAATCACATCTAGCCGAATGCCTCAAAGAACGCTTGTTTTCCTTAGCCTACCTTCTCTTGCAATGCTGACAACCTGGCTTTTGAAAATTATAGTTGAGAATTTGCAAAAGTTGTGAAGAATAGGTCCCAAGCAGAGAGGGTTTTTTTTTTTTTTTTTAAACTGATTTATTCTCTGTGTGCAGATTTGTGTATCTGAGAAAACTAGGAACCATGGCTTGAAGTCTACTTAGGGGAAAATAACTTTGCTACCATAGCATTTTCATGAAAATGTTTTTTCATCCTTAAAAATTTACAGCTGAATCCATTGAGCCTTAGTCTTTCTGTCTCGGCCTTTAGGACTGGGTGGGGGTGGGGGGAACAGGACATCTGACATTTGGAACCACTAATGAGACCCCGTGGAGTCAGTGGGGTGAGATCAAGGTTCTTCCCATTGGCTCCACGACTTGTGAGGAGGCTTTCTGCTTTGCCTCCCGGGCAGTCTGGGGAACAGAATGCTCCCTAGGGTAAGTTATTCATCCAAGTGAAAGTTGCTCTCTGCCTCCGGGAGAAACACAGGCAGCGAAGCTCACAGAAAACCCGGCGTCTGAGGCACATGGACATTTTCTCCTTAATTAACTGGGTAGGGTTCTTGCACAGAAAAGTGAGACAGTGTTTATGTATTTATTTTTAACTTTTGTTTTAGGTTCAGGGATACATGTGCAGGTTTGTTATAGAGGTAAACTGCATGTAAAACGAGTATCGCAGGTTCTCACTCATAAATGAGAGCTAAACCATGAGAACATGTGGACAGGAAGAGGGGAATGACAGATGCTGGGATTACTTGAGGGTGGAGGGTGGGAGAAGGGAGAGGATCAAACAACTACCTCTCAGGTACTATGCTTATTACCTGTGTGGCAAAACAATCTGTATGCCAAACCCCTGAGATGTGTAGTTTACCCATACAGCAAGACTGTGTTTTACAGTCTGTAAGTAACTGGGGACAATGCTGTGAGGAGGGACTCTATCCCCAACAAAAAGAAACATCATCAACATGTTTATGATAGTGGTGTCGTCACTCTTACTGATAAAGCACCAATGTTGATAAACGTCTATTTACCAAAATTGCAAATTAAACCAGTCTTTATTTGGGGCTTAGTTTTATTTCAATTTAAAAAATTGCTTAGGTTACACATGTTGCTAAAATATAAAGATCCAAAGAGTAGAGATGAAAGATAAACAGTAAAGAATAATTATCCCTCTCACCTCTGATTCTCAATTCTCCTCTCTTAAGGCAAGTAGTGTTCCATGTGTTCCAAAGATATCTGATGTATCATCAATGTTGCAGCAAATGCTAAATTATTGCATGTAAATAGCATGCAGACAGCTGGGCCAGGACTTGCGTCTTGCTCTTACCACCTCACTCCTAGGAGCCGCTGTCTTTACTTCTCTCATAAGGCTGTTAGCATCGAATGATTCTTATAAATCCCAGGCCCCGCTCATAATTAGTGCTCAGTAAGTGGTGGCTATGTGAACAAAAATTGATAAATTATCTACTAAATCAGAGTTGCCAGATAAAATGCAGGACACCCAGTTAAAATTTCAGATAAACAATGAATGATTTTTTTTTAATAAGTATGTTCCAAATAGTGCATAGGATATACTTCTACCAAAAAATTATTCACTGTTTATCTGAGTCTAATTTAACTGGGCATTCTACATCTTTATTTGCTAAGTCCAGCAACCCTACAGTCAATGTCAAATTTTGAGCAAGTGCATGTGAAAGGCAGTGTCCTAGAATGTTGAAATTTGAGTGCTAGAGGGGGACAGAGAGATGATCTGTGAGGGTCTCACACTCTCATTTTTCAGGCATGAAGGCCCACTGTTAGCCCTCTGAGTTCCTATCACCTCAGCCAAAGGCAAGAGAAGGTTCGAGAATGTTCTGTTCCAGGCTCAGCCTACTGCTGCACTCATTCACTGCCTCCTTCTCCCTGTCCCTCCCTGCCCCTCATCCTTCCTTGAAAGTCTGGAACCAAGAACCAATCTTCAATGACAGTTGTGGGATTGCTACAGTGAGGGGAGAAGAGGGGATGCAGGAGGAAGACTATTTACCATGTCCCGGGGCAAATGGATGGGTCTTAAAAGGAGTGGGTGTGCAGATGGGAGTGCTGGACACAGTGACAAAGGACTGGACAGAAAGGGACATTTTTGGTCAGTCTCTCGGGCTTTATGAAACTCAGGACCAGTCTTAGACTGTTAATGTGTGAGGTCCTCCCCTTCTCTTTCTCAAAACAACAAAAACCAACAAAAAGAAACATGCCATGCTGTTGGTGAATGTTGCATGTTGAGGGAGAGAGGAAGAACCATTTGATACTTGGTAGCTGATAGTTCAGTCCTCTCTTAAAAGCATGTTGTGATTATGGTTTTTATGGATAATATGGACATTAAGTAAACATGTTTCAGTGGAAAAATGTAAACACCCCTTCCTCTTTCCCAATAAAATACCACTCTCTAATTTAGATTGAAAAAATTGTTTTGGGTCTGATTTTAATGAACAGACCATTTTCTTTTCTTGTGCTGTCTGGCTTTCTCTGTCGTGGTCCCTGTCTCCTTTCCCTCTGTAAATCACTCCTGCCATCCCCCCCACTGCCATCCCAAGCCATTTCTAGAGCACTTCTGAGATTCCTGTCAATTCCAGTTTTCATAAAGCCGAAGAGAAATTCCATTTATTTTATTTATTTATTTTTTAAGACATTGTTGCTTCGGAGAGAAATTCCATTTATTGCATGGGATATAGGATCTTCTTGTAGAGTGGCAGCCCAGGAAGGCAGGCAGGAGGGAAAAAAAAGTGTTTGGAGACTGTTGCCTTTCCTGCTCACCTTCACTGTAGAGAGGATGCCAGTGGCCACCCAGTGGAAGCCGTGGTGGAGTGGATCCGGACTTGCTGGCGGCGTGCATCAGCAAAGCATAATTAGAAGAGAGGTGTGATTTTGGAGGTGAAATAGAAAGCAATAGCAAAAGACATTTTATGATACTAACATGTCTGGGAATAGTTGGCAAAATTATTTTGATCTTGTATACTTGTTGGCAAGCTTATTTCTGGAGATATTTTGTTTTCTTTCCTGCATCCTTCTGAGGGCAATTGTCAACTTCTTGGGGAAATCATTTCAATATGGCAGTTACTAAAATGCTAAGATTAGTTTGGTCTCTTAAAAAGGTTTTGCATTTTTTTGTGTGTGTTTTTTTCATACTTTTCATCAGATTTGCTTTAGGATGAATACTAAACAGGTCCTTTCAGGAATGGTACATGCAAAGACATGCACAGTGAAATGTAACCCACCTTTGTGAATTCTGGAAGGAAAATCTGACAGATCAGCATGGGGCTGACATGTTATAAAACTTCCTAAGGCCTTTAGGCAAAGAAGACATAAGAACCACAGGCCTGGAATATTACCATCAGTAAGTTTGGACTTTAATGAAGTAAAACATGGTCCTCACTTAATGGTGCCAATTAATTAATCTTTGGTGTGCTCAGTGAATTTAATTATTGCAAAGTCATGATTTTCTTCTGTAAAAACCAGGACAGTGGTTGACTATCTTGCCCTTTAATTTATCTCAAAGTAAAATAAAGTGGAAAGCATTTTAAAAAATATTAGTCATTAATGAAGTAGAGGATGAACTTGCATGTAATAATAAACCCATCTGTTTAAGAGTTGGTTTGACAAACTAGGTTAACTCTATGTGACTGCAAAGTCTCATTTAAAGAATTGGTGCATTTATGATATATTTTATGTGAAAAGAAATGAGCCACCAATTCCTTATAAATGAAGTCAAGTTATAATAAATAAGAAAGATCTACAGAGATTACATGTTTGGCCTATGTTTAGTAGCTTAGATATAGACATAGTTCAAATGTTGCTTTTACTTAGAGACTAATAAAAGTTTCTAATTTATGTTCCAAGATAATTTAGATCTAGCACACACAATTTTCTTTGGCTTGTTAGAAAATTTTGCTTTTAAAAAATATTCTTTATGTATATAAAATAAAGAAGCTAGCCTGAGTTAATGGGAAAAAAACTAATAACAAAAGATGAAAACCTTGAAAATGTGTTTTCTCTGATTTAACTGACTGGCCTCCTTGTGGTCTTTATAGTTTCCATAAATATGCTAAAATCCTCTGTTTAACATGTTGTCTATTTTTTCCACTAGATTTTTAAAGTATCTGTTCTTTATTTTTAATTTTTGTGGGTACATAGTAGGTATATATATTTATGGGGTATATGAAATGTTTTGATACAGGCCTGTAATGCATAATATTTCCATGTGATGGAAAATTCATGGAAAATGGGGTATCCTTCCCCTCAGCCAGTTATCCTTTACAAACAATCAAATTTTACCCTTTTAGTTATTTTTTAAATGTACAATTAAATTATTATTGACAATTGTCCCCCTGTTGACCTGTCAAATGTTAGGTCTTATTCATTCTTTCTATTTGTCTACCTATTAACCATTGCCATTCCCCACAGCCTCACATTACCCTTCTCAACCTCTGATAGCCATCCTTCTGTTCTCTATCTCCATGAGCTCAATTGTTTAGATTTTTAGATCTCACAATTGAGAACATGTGACATTTGTCTCTCTGTGTCTGGCTGATTTCACTTAACATAATAACCTCCAGGTCCATCCATGTTGTTGCAGATGACATAATCTCATTCTTTTTTATGGCTCCATTGTGTATAGGTACCACATTTTCTTTATCCATTTGTCTGCTGATAGATACTTCAGATGCTTCCAAATCTTGGCTATTGTGAGCAGTGCTGCAGTAAACATGAGAGTGCAGATATCTTTTCAATATATCATAGTTATTTCAAAGTTCATGTCTGATGACTTCAAATGCTGGGCCATCTTTGTGTCTGCTTCTGTTGATTATTTTTTGTCTGTGGATCATATATTTTCTTTTGCTTCTTTGTGTGCCTTACAATTTTTGATGTATGCTTGGTATTTCGTATAAAAGAACAATAGAAACTGAAGTAAAGAGAATATTTCCAGAAACGGGTGTGTTCTTCCTTATTTCAGGCTGATAGAGTGAGGTGGTGACTCAGTCCTATTGGTAGTTTAGCTAGGACTGGCCATCACTGCAGCTTTGACTCAGTTCAACACTGGCTTCAAATATTTTGGGAGCAGGCACAGAGCATTCTCTTCTGTAGGGCATTCGGATTCTGTAGAATCTGACCACTGTTGAGGTTAGGAGAGCTCTTTATTTATTATAGCTGAATTGCCAGTTTTCCTAATGGTAGGATCTCTCACTTTTTTAATAATCCACTTCTAGCTTTTTGGGGTCTCAGATACCTCACTTTCCCCCACAGTCCTGCCCTAGACATTTTGTACCTAAGAAGATTTCTCTCTACTTTCCTGGATACTGTAGGGAAGTTTTTCTCAGCTCTCTGCAGCTGAGATTGTTTAGTGCCTTGGATTGCCATTCTCCTCTTCCTCTACCTTTCAGAGACTTGGAGGAGGCCCTGTGTGCCTCAGGAAAATCTCTCTCAGTTCTGCCTCCAGCTTTTAGTGTACTGCCCAGAGCACTCAGTGAAGACCTGTGCAAAGACTGGGCAGACAGGTGCAAGATCTGCTCTGGGACTGGGAATCCTGGAATTCTAATCTGTCATTCCAGTTCACTGTGATCTTTAAGTGTTTATTCAAGTTTTGACTGTTTCCTCTTTACCCCCGACCCTTGGAGCATTTATCATCTTGTTGCTCAGCCAGAGGGAAGAGCAGCCACAAGTCTCTTCTCTTCTGTGAACGGCTGGCCATTTTCTAGAGTGAAGGTTTAGCTCACATGCATGTATAGCTTATTCATACTGTTTGGTTGTTAGACAAAAGGTAGTGGTCTCTCGCAACTCTCGACTTAGTAACTAGAAGCAGAAATCTTCTTCATTATCTTTAAATATAAAATAAATCCCCACCTTGACTTAAAATGTTTTGACATCCATGTTTAATGCTCCCTCTTCTCTGCCTATTAAAATACAAATGGTATTTTAGATCCAGATTAAGTTTCATCTTCTCTGTGAAGCCTGACTAATCACTCTGTGTTTTTCTCACTTCTGAATTCTCTTAGTACTTAATATCTCTATAACTCCCTTGGTATTAATAACATAGCTGTGCATTTTTAGGTGTTTTGCCTGGCTACGTCCTGCCTCCCATCCAGCAAGTCCAAGTTTTGAAAAGTTGGGCGTATTCATATCAGCAGAATTTGTTGACTTTATATATTCATTCATTTGGCTCCCAAATGCAGAGGCACAGACCACAACTAAGAAGAAGCCAAGAAGAGCTGCTGAAGTTTAAGAGGAACAAAAAGGTTAGAAACTTTTCCTTTGAAAAAGGAAACCAAAAACTACCTATTTTATCATCAGTTCTTCCTGAGACCATAGCAAAAAGCAGAAAGAAGTTATTAGACAATCCACAGTCACCTGGAGATTGCAGGAAGCAATAAAGCAAGCAGCATGGCTCTGTGGAAAGCAAGCCCAGCCATGTCTCTTTCATTTTCTTGAGAAACAGTGGCTAGTCACAGAGGCAAGGGGATGAGATGGGCGTGATCTACCTGGAGTTAGTAATGCTATTTCCCTTTAATTCTTCGTGAGTCTAAATCAAGAGGTTGTGGCAGAGACTGAGAAGGAAAAGTCCCCACACTCTCAAGGAAATACTGCCAATTTTATAGCCATAGTAAGCAGTGAAAACCACAAGTGGCTTTAAATCAATCAACGACAACTTGCTTCATTGAGCGTATCTCTGAAGGCCAACCAATCAGCGCCAACCTGATGCCTTGAAAATCAGTCAATTGATGCCAATCGGTTCCAGTGTCTGCCAGCAGCAAAAAGGCATTTCTGAGGCTGACATTTTCCCACACATGCCTCTTCTCCCAAACTCCGTAACAAATCAGTAGTTACCTTTGCTCAAAGAGGTCTGTTTCAATGATCATTTTGCTCACTTAAGTCTCATATGACCAGCGTGGCTCTCCCTTACTTATGTAGGTAATAAATTCAATATTTTAGTTTCAGCTTCTGAGTGATGGTCTCATTCATTGACAATGATTTTGGTGGAATTCACAGATGACACCAACATCATTTGGAAGACCATTGCTTGGTAGAGCTCTATGGATTCTTTGGGCTAACAGACATGTTTATTAGACCACCTGTGTCCCCATTTTATTTGTCCTTCTTTTGTGTTTGCTGCCAGGTATGTCTGTCTCAACAACGATTTGAGCTTTAACTTATTTCAACAAGTTCTTATTGATGAGTTTATTTTGTTACCCTTTGTAACCAATCAATGTCTGACTTACTTTAATAAACTTTGGTTGTTGAATTTTTTTGATATTCTGACTCATGTCTTAGGATATATTTAAGGTCATTAGACCTATGATAACATATAAAGTAATTAGACCTTTTAGTTTATGGACACATAATTTGTTTTAAAAAGTCAGACTTAAATATATGTGTAAAATCATTAGAGGCTTTGGTTTGTAGTTGCACTATTTGGTGAATTTTTTTTTTGGCATTTACCTGTTTATCCTTCTTGTCTGTTGAACACATAAGGAGGTGCTCCTGAGGGAATAATGTAGGTGCAGGCTGAATACGTCTTCTATCCATTCCAAAACAACCTTGAAGACTAATGGTTGGAGTTCTGTTAGACTGATGGCCAATTAACGTAAAGGTGATGGATCAAACTCTGTGTTGGATTCCCTTTGAACTCTCCATAAAGACGCTCTTTTTCAAGACAGTTGGAGATTGTTTTTGTTGAGTTCATCTTTCGGAGTCAACAGTTATCTGCATGATCCCTTCTTAGGTCTTCTCCATTTGTCTATGTCAAAATTTCACTCTCCTCAAGAAGAACTGTTTTCTATAAGAAGTTGCGCTGTCATGCTAACTTGGTAAATGATAAACATATTTCTGATTTAGAATAACGATGCCCATTGTGGGAAGCTTTTGATATATCAAAATGAATACTTTTAAGAAGAACTCCAGAAAAATTAGGAAATAACGTTCAAAGGTTCAATGATTAACTTCTTTAAAATGGATAAGCCAAGGGGCCAGCAAAACAAAATGCTGGCTTCAAGGTTATTTTCTCTCCAAAAAGCTCGAATTCACTTGTGTTGACACCATTCAAACCCACCTGCTCTGCATCTCCTTCTCTCTGAATTATCTTCCCCATCCACTTTATCTTTTATTTTATATCTATGTAAATGTAAATATAATATATATATACATATACACATATGTATTTATTTCCATGGCTTTTGGGGTACAAGTAAATTTTGGCTACATGGATAGATTGTGTAGTGGTGATGTCTGAGATTTGAGTGCACCTCTCACCCAAGTGGTGTACATTGTAACCATCCACTTTACATTTCTTCTCCTTCTTCTGTTCCTTCCCCTGACCTCCAAAATCGATTATTCTTCAGCATTTTCTCAAGAAAAGAACCATCGCTTTATAAAATTGCTAGACCAAAAGACTGATATACAGAAACTGAATTTAAATCATGGTCTACAGCAGAGTTAAGCTCTAATTAAGAATTTTTTTCCCTCCCTTCCCCTCCCCTCCCCTCCTCTTCCCTGCCCGACAGGGTCTCACTGTGTTGCCCAGGCTGCTCTTGAATTCCTAGCCTCAAGTGATCCTCCCATCTCGGCCTCCCAAAGTGCCAGGATTATAGGCATGAGCTACCATGGCTGGTTAATAAAAGCTTTTTAACCCTCAGAGAAACAGAAATTTACTGTAGAGTTTGACATTGTATTAGCAGCTTGTTATTTTGGACTTTCAAATTTGTACCAACTAGTTTATTGGATTGACAACCCCCTCATATGGAGAACCTGGTTAAAAAATCAGGATAGGAAAGACGAAGAGGTAATGTAATTTACCTAGCTCTGTATAATAATGTCCTTGAAAGGATAAGCAAAACATGCAGTGTATTAATAATTAACTCAAGATGGATTAAAGACCTAAATGTAAAACCCCAAACCATAAAATCCCTAGAAGAAAACTTAGGCAGTACCTTCAGGACATAGGCATGGGCAAAGACTTCATGACAAAAATGCCAAAAGCAATGGCAACAAAAGCCAGGATGGACAAATGGGATCTAATTAAACTTAAGAGCTTCTGCACAGCAAAAGAAGCTATCATCAGAGTGAACAGGCAATCTACAGAATGGGAGAAAATGTTTGCAGTCTACCTATCTGACAAAGGTCTAATATCCAGAATTTACCTATAAGGAATTTACACATATTTACAAGAAAAAAAACAACCCCATCAAAAAGTGGGCAAAGGATATGAACAGACACTTCTCAAAAGAAGACTTTTACGTAGCTGAAAAACATATGAAAAGAAAACCCAACATCACTGATCATCAGAGAAATGCAAATCAAAACTGCATTGAGATACCATCCCACACCAGTCAGAATGGTGATTATTAAAAAATTAGGAAACAATAGTTGCTGGTGAAGCTATGAAGAAATAGGAACACTTTTACACTGTTGGTGGGAATGTAAATTAGCTCAACCATTGTGAAAGACGGTATGGTGATTCCTCAAGTATCTAGAACCAGGAATACCATTTGACCCAGCAATCCTATTACTGGGTATATATCTAAAGGAATATAAATCATTCTACTGTAAAGACACATTCATGTGTATATTTATTTCAGCACTATTTATAATAGCAAAGACATGGAACCAGCCCAAATGTCCATCAATGATAGACTGGATAAAGAAAATGTGGCACATACACACCATGGAATATTATACAGCCATGAAAAGGAAGGAGATCATGTCCTTTGCAGGGACATGGATGAAGCTGGAAGCCATTATTCTCAGCAAACTAACATGGGCACAGAAAACCAAATACCACATGTTCTCACTCATAAGTGGGAATTGAATGTGGAGAACACATGGACACAGAGAGGGAACAACATGCATCAGAGCCTGCTTAAGGGTGGGAGGTGAGGAGAGGGAACTTGGAGGATGGGTCAATAGGTGCGGCAAACCACCCTGGTACACATATACCTATGTAACAAACCTGCACGTTCTGTACATGTATCCCCCTCCCCTTTTTAAAGAAGATATTAAAAAGAAACAAACAAAAACAGGCAGTATATTACTTTAGGCCACTGCAGAAATCTTTCCCATAAAGGATATGGGACAAAGATTTAAAATGGCAAAAAAATAAAGAATCAAGAGGAGATTTAAAACAGACTCCAGGAAGCTTTCAGACAGTATTCAGGCTAGATATAGGAGCCCAAGTAAAGGGAGCATTGTCCTATCTTTTTGTAAATGTAAGATTTAGACCTGATATAGAGGATTCGGTCGTAAGTAAATAAATTGGAATAGAAAATTGCCAATTTAGAAGATCTCCTACACAAGGAAGGCTATCTTAGAAAATAAATAAGTTAGAAATGAAAAGAAACTTCTGAATCTCTAGATATAACAATTGACCCTTGAAATAAAAAAGGACAAAAACAGGAACCAGAAGTCTGAATAAAGATACCTGTAGATATTTGCAAGCATCAGGGCTATGAGAAGAACCAATGCTCCATATTAGCAAAGTGTGCAATAACATTGTATCTCAAAAACAATGTGCATGCACTAATCAAAAAATACTTTATTACTTAAAAATGCAGATACAGAGACACAAAGTGAGCATGTACTCTTGGAAAAATGGTGTGGATAGAGTTGCTCAGCAAAGGATTTCCACAAACCTTCAAGTTGTAAAAACCACCATCAAGTGAAGTGTAATAAGACAAGGCATGCCCGTATATATCCAGTATCAGGGAGCTGCTGGGGTATGAGTACAAGTAATGTGTATCACTCTCAGGCCTGGCCTATAAAATCTCATACTCAGGAAACTTCATGCTCAACTCTCCTTTCTTGGTTTGATGAAGGTGAACACAGTGACCTTAGAAGACAAAAACCTAGCATATGGTAGACCCATAAGATGAAAGAAGCCAAAGTCTCATGTCAGTTTTGGTCCTTTGGGAAACATATGCCAAGAAGGAATTAGAAGTTCAGTGGATTTATTGGGGGAAATGCTTCTGAAGGATCTAAGGGAAGGGAAGGATGAATAGGCATGGAGAGCCTTCAGATGGGGCAGCAGGTCTGTTACCTGTGAAAGAGAAGTTTCTGGAAGGAGATTGGACGACACAGGGAGGGGAGCATCACACACTGGGGTCTGTAGGGAGGAAATAGGGGAGGGACAGTGGGGGTGGGGAGTTGGGGAGAGATAGCATGGGGAGAAATGCCAAATATAGGTGATGGGGAGGAAGGCAGCACATTACATTGCCATGTGTGTACCTATGCAACAATCTTGCATGTTCTTCAGGTGTACCACAAAACCTAAAATGCAATAAAAAAAAGTCTTATCTTGTAGTTTAGCACCCCATTTGGCAAGGAGGATGTAAACCCAAGAGGGATGTGGGGCACAGATAATCCCAGGAATAAGGTGGCAGCCGAATTTCTGAAGATGTCATCAGTTACCTCTATCCTAGTGAAATGAACCAGTCCTCAAACCCCATATAACGGTTCTTTCTTGAGCCAATCCTAATACCTCCTGTGTTAGTCCAGGTCCTCCAGGAAGCAGATGCCATGATACAGTTAGAAGTGCAGGAGATTTATTGAGGGAAATTCTTGGGAGGGGGAAAGAGGGGAATGGGTGGGGGGTGCAAGGAGAACCTTCAGATAATGGTTCTTGGTTTCCTGGTTTCCTGAAGAAGGAAAGAGGGAAGGAAGGCGGGTTTGGTAGGAAGAGCCTCCGACTACAATGCAGCTCTGAGAAAAATCTCAGTAAGGGAAGCCCTTGGGCAAAGGTTGTGTGCAGGGTGTAAGAGTCTGGTTCCAGAAATTCTGGTGGGCTCAGTGATGGGCTGAGAGCCTCCTGGGGGAGTGTGGGCTTGGTGTGAAAGCTATGGTAGATTCCAGGGGTGCAGCAAATAAAGGCTGTTAGCCCAGCACACTCCTCATGGCAGGTTTTCTCTTGTGGGGGATCTGAGTGGTGACCACCTCTGTGGCACCCCAGTTTCTGAATTATGAGTTGGAGGAGAGTTACCTACTGACCATCAACACCCATTTTTAACTTAGGTAAGTAAGAGATAGACTATTTTAAGGGACTGACTGAGTTTTGCTATATAGTGGTTAGTGCTGTCTAATCAACAGGGGATATTGCATTAGGCAGCCTATAGTATGGCTCCTGATGGCCTCTGCCATCTGGTATCCTACCTTCGTGTGTGGGCTGGGTCTAGACTCACTTCTAATGAATAGAATGTGATAAAAGTGATGAAATGTTACTTCTGAGATAAGGTTATATAAAGACTGTAATAGGCTGGCTACAGTGGCTCATGCCTGTAATCCCAGCACTTTGGGAGGCTAAGGTGGGAGGATAGCTTGAGGTCAGGAGTTTGAGACCAGCCTGGGTAACATAGTGAGATCTCCCTCTCTACAAAACAAAACATTTAGCCAGGCATGGTGGTGTACACCTGTCATTCCAGCTACTTGGGAGGCTGAGGCAGGAGAGCTGCTTGAACCTAGAATGTCGAGGCTGCAGTGAGTCATGATTGTGCCACTGCACTTCAGCCTGGATGATAGAGTGAAACCCTGTCTCAAACAAACAAAAACAAAAAGACTGTCTTTCAGGAAGCATATGCCAAGAAGGAATTAGAAGTTCAGGGGATTTATTGGAGGCAATGCCTCTGAAGGAGCTAAGGGAAGGGGAGGATGAATAGGCATGAAGAGGCTTCAGATGGGGCTGCAGGTCTGACACCTGTGAAAGAGAGGCTTCTGGAAGGAGATTAGGCAAGAAGTCTTTTTTCTTTTTTTTTCCCCCAGAGACAGATTCTCACCAGGGGAAGGGGGCACTTCGTCTCCAAGCTCTTACACTAGGGGAGCAAGCAGCTGTGTTTCGAGGAGCCTTCTGGAGGGGCCCACGTGGCAAGGAACTGAGACCTCTTGCCAACAGCCAATGAAGACCTTGGCTTGTCCAAAGGCGAGTGAGCACAGAAGTGGCTCCTTTGAGACCCATCAATAGTGATGTGAGTGATCTTGGAATACAATAAAATTAATGAATCAATATCTAATCTCTCGCCCTTGAGCCTTGAGATGGCTTCAGTTCTGGCCAGCATCTTAGTTACATCATGAGAGAACCTGAGGCCATCACCCAGCTAAGCCCAGGTTCCTGACCCACAGAACTCGTGAAATGATAAATATTTGTTGCTTTAAGATTCTGAGTTTTGGGGAAATTTGTTATGTGGCAACAGATTAAAAATACAAGTATATAAATGTTATTCTGGTGAAGCAGGTTTCTACTAAACTAATGTTTAGGAACGTTAAGACAGAATCTGCGAGCTGGGTGAAGCCTTGAGTCATCTACTCCAGTGATTCTCTTCTTGGCTGAACATTAGAATAACTCATGGAATTAAAACTGGTACTTGGGATCCATTCCAGATCATTAAACCAAAATCTCTGGAGAAGAGGCATGGGCATCAGTATTTCCAAAAACTTCTGAGGTGATTGAAATGAGGAGCCAGAAATAAGAACCACCAGGCTCAAGCTAATTCTCAAGCTTTAGTATAGTGTATATTTATCTGGGGAGTGGTTCATTTAAAATGTGGATTTCCAGAGCTGGGCACAGTGGCTCACGCCTGTAATCCTAGCCCTTTGGGAGGCCAAGGCAGGCAGATCACGAGATCAAGAGTTCAAGACCAGCATGGCCAATATGGTGAAACTCCGTGTCTAATAAAAACACAAAAATTAGGTGGGTGTGGTGGTGCACACCTGTAGTCCCAGATACTTTGGCTGCTGAGGCAGGAGAGTTGCTTGAACCTGGGAGGTGGAGGTTGCAGTGAGCCAAGATCTTGCCACTGCATTCCAGCCTGGGCAACAGAGAGAGACTCTGTCTCAAAAACAAAAACAAAAACAAAATCTCCAAAACAAAAACAAAACAATGTGGATTTCCAAGACAGGTGCCATGGCTCATGTGTGTACCCATAGTCCCAGCTACTTGAGAGGTGGAGGTGGGAGGATGGCTTGAGCCCATGACTTCATGTGTAGCCTGCGCAACATAGTGACACCTCAGCTCTGAAAAAACAAGCCCCAGGGGATTCAGATTCAATAGGTCTGGGAGGAGCCAGGGAGTCTTCGCATTTACCTTCTCCCTGGTGATTTTGGTCAAGATGGCCTGTGAACCACACTGAAGGGTCCTGGACTGGCCCTGAGGAGAGGGATACTGTGATGTAACCCAAGTTTGTGACAGAGTGTTGGCATTAAAATGGAAAGAAAGGCTCTGATTTAAGAAACAATGAAAGGGAGATGTCGACAGTTTGGCAATTACCTGAGATGAGGGAAAAGAAGGAATCATTGGTGATTCTGCAAGTGTAAGCCCAATGACTGGAGAGTGATGGAAAATGACATTCTTTATAATATTAGGAGCACAGAAAACACAATGCAGCAAAAAGATGATTACTTGCATGCTAGACACTGAGTTTGAGAGTGAAGGGCAAGCAAATAAGATGACCCGTGTTGTCTCTGGTACTAAATAATGTAGGTACCAAAATCAGGATTGGAAAGCTGGGAAGCAGGGAAAATAAAATTGAAAATGACTTTTAAAAAAGGGAAAGAATATTATTACAAATGTAGCTTGAAAATTGCTATGGAAAACATGGGGTTTGTGTAGAATCAGAAAAGTAATTAAAACAAATGCACATTAGGAAAAGAGAGCTGGGAATGAAATATGAGAGAAACCTCTGGAAACCTGGAAATAATCATAGTTACCCATAAACCTTATATAAATAAAGGCATACTTTATGGGCAGAACAAAGTCTCTAACATTGTTAGAAGGAGTCTCTAAAAAGTAATTGCATTTTCTTACATTTTTACTTTATTATTATTATTTTTTCATGATGGAATCTCACTCTGTTGCCAAGGCTGGAGTGAAGTGGTGTGATTTTGGCTCACTGCAACCTCGGCCTCCCAGATTCAAGCGATTCAATGCTATCCCTGTCAAACTACCATTGACCTTCTTCACAGAACTGGAAAAAATCATCTTTACCTCTTCTAAAAAAAAAAAAAAAGAAGGAATACATGTACAGAACGTGCATGTTTGTTACATAGGTATACATGTGCCATCGTGGTTTGCTGCACCTTTTCACCTGTCCTCCAGGTTCCCTCTCCTCACACTCCACCCCCAACAGGCCCTGGTATCTGTTGTTCCCTCTCTGTGTTCATGTGTTCTTAATGTTCAACTCCCACTTATGAGTGAGAACATGTTGTATTTGGTTTTCTGTTCCTGTGTTAGTTTGCTGAGGATGATGCCTTCCAGCTTCATCCATGTCCCTGCAAAGGATGTGATCTCATTCCTTTTCATGGCTGCATAGTATTCCATGGTGTATATGTACCACATTTTCTTTATCTAGTCTATCATTGATGGGCATTTGGGTTGGTTCCATGTCTTTGCTATTGTAAATAGTGCTGCAAACATACATATGCATGTGTCTTTGTAGTAGAATGATTTATATTCCTTTGGGTATACACCCAGTAAATGGGATTGCTGGGTCAAATGGTATTTCTGGTTCTGGATCCTTGAGGAATTGCCATCATAAAAGCATTCCTATTTCTCCACAGCCTTGCCAGCATCTAATGTTTCCTGACTTTTTAAGAAAAAATAGGCAGAGTAGGGATTGCTGTCCCTCCTCATCTTACAGATAAAAAAGAAAAACTGAAGAAAATAACTACTTATAAGAAGTCTTATAGCATTTGGAGTATATCAACCTTTTAAAATGCACCATTTTTTTTAAGAAAGATATAATTAACGCTTTCACTTAAAATTTTTGGATTTCTATTATTTCCCTTAAATTTCATTGTTTACATCATATTTTTTTCTTATACACATTTTATCACCTCTTTCTTGCCCAATTATTTATTGCAATTAACTTTGGAATTTGGCCTCTTTTTACACAAGAAACTCAATATTCTTCTACTTTTATAGTTCTAATTTTGTGAGTTTTATTTACTATCTTTGCTTTATAACAAAGGCAGTCGCACTAAAACAATCTGAACAAATAAGACATTAATTACTAAAATGTTCATGGGTCAATTGGATGCAATCTCGGGATGTTCTTTGGAAAGTGAAATCAAGCTCTGTAAGAGAAGGAGCAAGGAACACGTTCTTTGTATTAAAGAAGCCATAACATTTTGTCTCCAGATGTGCCTTATGAATACACCATTTATGAATAGGAAGTAGAAAAATACCAAGGGCAGCCATTTTTGTTTGAGATTTGATATTGTTTAGAGCATCCAATGCAATCCTAATAGGGTTTAAGGATTATGCACTTTTACTGGATGACAGAAGTAGAGGAAAATGATGATAAAATCAATTGAGATATTAAAAGCTGTTTACTAAGCTCAATTCTTTGGATAGATACAACATTGTTACAGGTAATTTTAGAAAACAGGATGAAAGGCAACATAAAATTCCTGGATATTTTATGAAGCACAGTAAATTTTAACTTTTGGAAACATTTGATTTTGATTGTAACACATGGAAACCACTCAATCTTCTTGCCTAAGACCCAGACTGCACTTTTGAGTTAATGTGAAACAACTACTAAAATGTTCTTTGAGTTAAAACAATTACTAAAATGTTCTTTGAGTTAAGGTAAAACAATTACTAAAATGTTCATGGGTCAATTGGTTGTAATCTCAGGATGGTTTTTAGAAAGTGTATCAAGCTCTGTAAGAGAAGAAGCAAGGAACATGTTCTTTGTATTAAAGAAACCATAACATTTTGTCCTCAGATGTGCCGTATGAATTTAAGAACAGGATGTAGAAAAATACCAATAGCAGCCGTTTTTGTTTAAGTTAATGTAAAACTCAAAATTGCAGCCTAGGTCTTAGACAAGACTGTTGCCTAAGACTGTTGAGTGGTTTCCATGTGTTACAATCCTCTTTCCCTGGCTGAGACCCTGAAGGTCATGGTACTGTTTGTCTCTGTGATTGATTTGAGGGTCCATCTACAGATTCTCAGCTCAATGCCTTCTGGATTCTTGGAGGAAGATGCTGATTCATTATCCTGAGGAATGAGTATATTAAAAGAATGAACAATTCCATATTCTCTGATAGAAATGGATCCCCGTATCTTTCAATGATGACAAATGCTGGAATAGTAGAGATGTCTTGACTATAATATATTCTAGGTATATCCAATAGTTGGTGCCTTTCAATGGCCATCCAGCAATAATGGTTATTTATTAATAATGAGATGCCTGTTCACACCCTATACCCATGATATAACTCCAATTAGAGCCACTTACATAAGATCCCCTTTAAAGCATGGGATCAATATGGTTCCTATTCACGAAGGCTTTGATTCCTGTTTTTTGGCGAGTTCAGTATTAGGTCACCTTGCTCAGGGTCCAGAATTCTTGTCTTCCCCTGTGTGATCCCTGCTGGTGCATCCAGGTTCAGTAACATGGTTCTTGTTTTGCCTTATTATGTTTAGGTCTTTGACTTTGTTTCATGCCTGGTAGTTCTATATAGTAGTATTGTGTGTGACAGGGTAGAAAGTGCTTTTATATGCAGTGCCTAATTTCATTAACTTGTAATATATCTAATTTTGAGTTTCAGGCACTGTGCCAAGGAAGAGTAAGAATAGAAGTACAACAATGTCTTCTCTTAAGGAGCTGAGTTTGGGAGACAGACATCTAAACATGTGACTACACCACAATTCAGAAACTATAGAACTTTAGTAGTAGCATTAAAAACAATTTCAGGCATATGTCTTGATTCTAATCATTATTACTAACATCCTCAATTTGCAGGTGAGAAAACTGAGACAGAGTGAATACTTCAGGTCAAGTAGCTTATAAATGTTATAGCCAGAACTTGAACCCAGGGACTCTGACTTCAAAATCCCATTTCCTCTAAGATTGAGGGCCTACTGTTTTGATCTTCCCTCTCAGGTACAAAAACTCTCAGTTCCAGTTACTTGGGAGTAATCTGCTTCTCGACTGATGCTAACTGGGGGCCTCTGCTTACTGCCAGGGTCTTTTGCTGCTGGGCTCCACCTCACTTCCAAGACAGCCCTACCTGCTGCTGGGATCTGATCAATGGATTGGCCTGGTTATTTATTCTCCTGAAACCACAGAGCTAACTGCTGGGCTTCTTGTGAGGCCTGGGGTGGCTCCCCAGTTTCTGCTCCGTTAAGGCCTTCCGTTTCTTATTCTAGAGCTCAGCTGCAGGCTTCCTAACAGTTGTTTTTTCAGCACTAGGTCCAGGGGACAGCTCCAAGCAGTTCCCCACTGAAATCCATTCGCATCAGCTTGGTGTTGAACACAAACCCAGAGAAGGATAGCTCTTTAAGAGCCTCTTGAATTGTGCCTGGAAGTATCACTGTTTCATCTGAAACAGCTCTTTCAGAATCTGGCCTGCACTACAATAGTCAATTTCACATTTTTGGTTGCAAGTAAGAAACAAAAGTTACTTAAGCAGACGTGACATACATTAGCTCTCATAACTTGTGAGTCTGGGAGTGCATCTGGCTTCAGGTCTGGTTGGCTCCAGAGGCTTCAATAATGCCACCATTCTCCTTTATCTTGGATGAGCTCTTCTACATGATGAATAAGATGATCACATGCAACCCCAAACTCAGGCCCTGTTAGCTTAGAAAATCCCCAAAAGACACAATTTTCCCCGATAACACCAGCAGCAGTCCCAGGGAAGTCCTAGAAAAATCCAATTGCCCCAACTAAAGTCCATGTTCACTCTTGTGCTGAGGGTGGGTTGAAGGGGCTGTATCAGAGTGTGATCCACACAGAAAGGAGGTAGATCCTAAGAAGGAGGCAGTGGTCTTAGAGACAGAAATAGCAGGGGTACCCTGTAGCTGGCATCCTTAGCAGAATGTTTGCAACCCATAAATGATCTGAAGACTATTGTGAGGTAGATCCATCATACCTGCCTCGTAGTTCCCGAAATCAGCTTTCCAGAAGATTCAACAAAAGCCTCAGATAACAGATCATCCACTTCTTTACTGTCCCTCTTCTCCAGCAAATAGATTCCAGGGATAGAATAGCCTGGGGTACCTAATTACCCCCTCTCCAAGGTTAATATGCGAATAAAATCCTAGCAATAAGCCCAGGTTACATATATTTTTGTTTTTTAATTTTTATAGGTAGAGTCTCGCTCTGTCGACCAGGCTAGAGTGCAGTGGTGCAATCATAGCTCACTGCAGCCTCGAACTCCTGGGCTTAAGCGGTCCTCCTGCCTTGCCCTCCCAAAGTGTTGGGATTATAGGCATGAGCCACCCTGGCACAGGTTACATTTGTAACTTCATCTCTGCTATGCTTATAGTGTTGTCTGTTCTGTGACGGCTTCACAGATTGTGATGTGAATGAATTTTTTTTGAAGAAATAATCCAAGTGTGATAAAATGGGCACTTCACTTATTTTGCAAGGAAATACAATCCTGTCTTTTACTTGACCTACCTATGAGGAATGCCTTCATGTTTCATTGTGCAAGACATTAATTTCACTTGGATTTAAAAATTCATGTGCATTCCAACATTCATTTTGCAGCAGAACAAATATGTGGCTTGAGATTGCACTCTCTGCCGGCACTTTCTTTCCTCCATTGTTTATTATTAACTTCATGCTTTTATTTAAAGGAGACTTCCCAAGCTGCTTCTCTGTGATTTAATTCAACATTGACAAATAATACTGAAGATCACAGCAAGGGCCTAGTGGCTCCTACATGGTCAAGACCCACACTGGGAAAGTGCAGGGGCTGGCAGATGTTTCTTTAGATTAATGAGCCCTATTGCCTAGTATTAAAAAGAGAGCTATTAAGTTTCACATCTAGTCCCAATATGGTTTGGCATGTAGCTGCTTAAGTCCTACAAAAGAAACCAGTGCAGCCCAGTTTTGTGTTGAAGGAAAGTCTTGGTGGCGTTGTTACTTCTTATCAGGGGATGTCAGGATTTGATTACACAAATCTGCCTCAAACTCTTCAATTAGGGGCTGTAAGTTTTCTCAAGGGTTCCAAGAAATGAGGGAATTGGAAAGTAAGTATTGTCTGAAGTGGACCTGCAGCATTATTGAGAATGGTATGTCCGCATGAAGAAAGTGCTGCTTACATCTTGGATGTAAGCTACTTGCTTGGTGGATCAAAATTTAGGACATTCTCAGGGTAAGAACTTGCTGTCGTCTGAATTCCTGTTCTTATGCTGGCCTTTCTGCACCAGCACCAGCAGCAACAACAAAGATGCTTTTTGGAGGTCTCTCCATGCCAGGCAATCTCCTGGACATGCTTCCCTCTTTGTGTTAATTATTTTCCAGTCTTGTTTTGAGTAGCAGTAGCAGGACGTGTCTCTTCACTTTTGCCTGGCTCAAAATGTCTGCAGAAAGCAGAAAAGGACATGCTAACATCAAAGATCTGCCAGTGATCCTACCTGGGAAAAAGGGAAGCAATTTTTTACCAAGTAGCCACATTGTATCTGGCACATGCTGAGTGTTGCCATGTGTCATCCAATCCCCACAACAACCTGAGAGCAGATGTTATTATCACCCTCATTTTACAGAAGAGGAAATCAAAGCTCAGGCAGGTGTAGTAATTTGCCCAAGATCAAACAACTTTCAAGCTCAATGTTCAAACCCAAGACTGTCCAAATGCATAGTTTGCCTTCTTTCTGCTATTGCATGCCTGTTAGGCATTCATAGGAATGGAGGGTCCAGGACTACTGTGTCTATGAACTAATCATAGTATTGTTATTAGGACTGTTTATTTATTATTATTATTTTTAGACAGGGTCTAGCCCCATTGCCCAGGCTGGAGTGCAGTGGCAGTCATAGCTCACTGCAGCCTTGAACTTTTGGGTTCAAGTGATCTTCGCACCTCAGCCTCACAACTAGTTGGGACTACAGACATGGGCCACAATGCCCAGTGAATTTTTTAAAGTTTTTTTTTTATTTTTTAATTTTTTTTATAGAAGTGGAGTCTCTCTCTGTTGCCCAGGTTGGTCTTGAACTCCTGACCTCAAGCAATCCTCTCTCCTCAGCCTCCCAAAACATAGGGATTACAGGCATGGACTACCATGCCCAGTCCAGGACAGTACTTGTACAGGTATGAAGACATATTTCTTTATGATCTTAAGTGAAGAGCAAATGACTTTCTAGTAGTCATTCTTCCCATCATTGTGGGGGAAATGTTTTGCTGGTCAAGGAGCAGTGGTGACTTAGGCATCTTTGTACTTCCCTCTGCAATACTTCCTCTTCCTATTCTAACCCCACTAACAAGGACCCCAAATATGCAGCAGGGGAATGGGGGTAGAGTTTTGGAGCTTTAAAACTGAAGGGGTTAGAATTCACTGCATTTGGGACAGAGCTGACCCAATCAGATTATCAAAAGGGAGAAAAATGGCACCCAGAGTGGCTGCCCAGGGAGAAGTGGTTGTTCCTCCTTCGGAATCGCCTTCCCCTTTGAGGCTTCTCTGAATGCCTGGGTAAGCCTTGCCTTCTGTGTTGCCTGACATCCTTGCCTTTCATCTCCTGCAAAGCCACCTCTGATAATCGATTTGAACCGAGGTCTGTTCCTCCCTCTTCCATTCTGAAGTGGCAGCTACTCTCCTGTTTCTGCCAGCCCTTCCTAATACCTCCTTTCCATTCCCCTCTGCTCAGGGTTGGGTTGACCTCACTTTCCTGCTCCATTTCTAGATGGGCTCCTCTTACCTATTTTCAAGTACAAGGTACCTTTACACAGTCCCTCATGAAATCCAGGTAAAGGGGCTGGTGGACTCCCCTGCTTAGAATCTTTTCCTGGCTGCCATCTAACTTGGAATCAGATCTGAACTTCTTACCAGGTCCTGCAAATCTGAACTGCTTACTAGGGCCCCTCTCAGGCCTCATCTTAGTCTCCCTACACTCTGGCCACTCTGGCCTTATAAATGCTGCCATTTTGTTCCCACCTTGAAGGCTTGAACTTGTTCTTTTGTTCCTGGCTTCTCTCCTCTGATACTCACTTTTTCTTACATTGCACCTCTTGCTGGCTGTTCCATTGCCATCTCTTATTTATTTGCAATATACATCAATACATTTATCCTATTCATGTATTTGTCTCACCCCCAAGAGAATAGCACTCTATTGCCAGGGCCAAGCACAATAACTGGAAAATGATAAACCCTCAATAAATATTCATTGAATGAATAATTAAAGAAAGATGACTGGAGGATATAAGGTTTTCAGTATATGTTGTTGGATGGATGACTATATTTCATTCTAAAATGATAGCCGTGGATTCCTAGAGGGTGAGGGATTCAGCAACAACATAGAGCAAAATAATTTCATTTAACAGGCTGTTCAGTGCAGATGCTTAAATTTATAAATCTTTCCTTTTTCTTGACTATGACAGAATTTCCTTTGAAACTTATTTTCTCCCTTGTAGTGCTTTTCCTGAGTCAGTGTGTTTTGACGGCGCTGTCGTGCGATGATGCTGTTTAGCTGTTTCTGATCAGAAGTTCATGTGGGAATTTTTGGAACATATGTTCTTATTACTTGTGTAAATGAAGGACATTTTCTAAAAGAACCCAAAAGAATAAAATACGAAAGCTTGCATTTGAGGGTAAAATTTTATTCTTGTTAAATTCAAGGCCACTGACATTAGTTTACAAGATGATCAATGCCAGACTGATGCGTTTCTCTTAGAATTTTATGGTCTTGTTCGTTAAAAAGCACCACTATTGGAAAACCAGTGCATGGACTATTATGTTCTACAATTGTTGTAGAAACCCAATTATTCCATCTGGAATCACATGCTCAGTCTGCCTCACTGACCCTTGGGGGCTGATTTGAAAATGATGATGCTGGGGAAAGAACAGTACACTAGGTGACATCAGGGAGTCATGCAGAGGCTGTGGGCTTCAGTTTATTTTTATTTGTGAAATTGAAATGAGTCTCACAAGGACAGGCTGAGATGACATATTTAAATGTGCATCAATACAAGTGAAACATGCTGAATACATCATTAGTAACTTAAACAAAATATCTATAATTCATCCATAATCACTCTATCCAAGCAGGGCAACCTCTATAATAAACAAAAAGAAAAAAGCCTTGTGTAGAAAAAAAGGCAAGCCGGAGGGAGGATCCAAGATGGCCGTTTAGGAACAGCTCAGGATTGCAGCTCCCAGTGAAGGCGCAGAGGGTGAGTGGACGCCGCATTTTTATTGCCCACAGACTAGGCAATTCCCAGGCGTAGGAGCTCCACAGGTCACCAGGGTGGCTATTTCGGCCAGTGCGGCTGCGCCGACCAGCGCCGCTGCTTTGCCCCGCGCGGCTGCTTTGTCGGCGCCCCGGAGCCGCGGTTCTCTGTACAAAATACACCGGTCCGGGTGCCCTTTTGGCTGGCGATTGGAGCCACGGGATGTCGCCCATTCGTTTGTTTAAAAAGGGGACTGAGCAGGGAACTAGGACAGTAGATTCCA
>NW_022436953.1:23423806-23424119 GCF_009761245.1 Sapajus apella
AAAAAAAAAAAAAAAAAAAAAAGCGCCACAAACCTCAGTGCCGCTGTTTAAGCCAGCGCAGTGAGTGGCCGCAGGGGAAAACAAACAGACCCCGGCGCCTCTTCAACAGGCGGCTGGAACACCAACTTAAAAAAGGCTCTGAGGCAGGGAGCCAGGCGATCAGGCTCGGCTGGTCCCACCCCCACAAAAGAACAGCAACCAGAAACTTTGGATTGAGAGTTTCACAGCAAGCACAGCTGAACCCGGGATGGCCCAGCTCTGTGGGGGAGGGGCGTCCGCCATTAGCGAGGCAGCCCGCCACGACGGAGGTAGT